>NC_058085.1:322242867-322542867 GCF_014858855.1 Bufo gargarizans | reverse complement strand
GTCAAGCTCCACTTTTCGAGCATCAGCCAGTAGCTTTTTGTAACTGAGGTGGAAAACAAAGGTGAATGCAAAGGGGAGGAGTTATGGACAGGTAAGAACAGTGGGAGGAGTCATGGATAGGTGACTAGAGAGGGAGGAGACAAGGAGAAGCAAGATAATAGAAGAGAAAAGGAAGTACAGGAGGAAGGAGTTACAGAGGAGTATAGGTGAGTGCAGAGGAGGGCGCTATACAGACTGAGGAGAACGGAGGGCTAGAGGTATAGGTTTCTATAAACGGGAGGAGACAAGGGAAGGCGAGTACAGGAAGGAGGAACTACACTCAGGTGAGAACAGAGGCAAGAGGACCACCCTCTTCCCTACTTACCTAGCAACTTCTTCCAGAGTCATCTCCTCCCTTCTCTGAATCCGTGCATCCATTTCCAGAATTTTCCCAGAATATTGGTTTGTGGGCTGCCGGATCAGGTGATGTAAGGTGATAGGTCTGATGTAAGGAGAGACCACATGAGCTTAGTAATGTATCAGACTATTTCTGCTCACTAAAAAATATAAGGCTGATTTTAGGAGAGATCAGCCGCTGAAATCCTCATGTCCACTAGTGTATTTGGACACATTGTCCGCTGTTGGCTGTGCCCCTAACCCACCTTTGTCTCGCTCATTTTGGAAAAGTGGTGAGGGCGGCATAAAAAGAAGCACTTGCAACTTTTTTTTTTTATCATTTAAAAAGTCACGGCTTTAAACCACCAGTTGCACAAATGGAATCTGCCAGCTTTGTGATGTGGAATCCGTCGCAAAAAATCTGTCATGAACAGAACAGGGGCCTAAGAGTACAATGTGCATGTACAATAAGGGTCTGCAGGTGGGTTACCTGAGAACTTCCAGCGGTTTACCCTCCCTGAGGTATCCAGATACTCTGAGGTTGCTTCCAGGGTATTGAAATTCAGACAGTTCCATCTGTTCACTATACACACGCAACATGCGGAGCTTGCCACGAAGGGGGAGGAGTTTTTCTAAAAAATATAAATATATATATGGTAAGAAGGTACAAGGAATCATCGTGGAGTCACCAAGGTTCCTGGCCTCGGTGGAGTAAGAGCCGGTTTTTATGTGTCAGCAGCAGTTGCTGTTTGACACCTTAAAGGGGTTATCCCACTTTGCATTTTTATACTTACTTGCTGTCACCACACGTTCACTTCCTGGATTCTGGCTGGGGGCGGGCTTCATCTTGATTGAAGTCTTCTCCCGGCCGGGCCGCGCGCTGGACTGAACGCGCACGCCGCCGCGCATGCGCCATGGTGACTTATTTCTGGCCAGTATAGTACAGAGCCGGCGTGCGCGTTCGCAGCTCTGTACTATTCTGGCCGGGAAGAAGTCACCGTCGCGCATGCGCGACAGTGCGCGCGTTCAGGACAGCGAGTGGCCCATCGGGATTTTGGAGAAGAGCGGTGGTCGTAACCAGGGGAGACCGAGTCACAACAATAAGGTAAGTGGGGATAAATTGTATCCTAATCGGTGGGAATTTGTTAATAAAGTATATTTACAAAAATCATCACTGTCAAATCATTAACAGATTTAACAGTGATCATTATGATGGGATAACCCCTTTAATACTTAGTATTGCTGTATAGCTTATCCGGGAGGGCTCTTACTGTGAGTAGTCAAAGTGCTGGGTAGGCGACTACTCCTCATGTTCCAGGCCGGGTTCTGCCAGGCCTAAAAACCAGCCAGCACTGCCAGGTGAGGAGGATTACCTCAGTCTGACAGTGGAGCTCAGGAGGTGTGTGTGTGCTGGGATCTGAGGCTTGTGCCGTGCTGGAGGGCTGAGACCTGTCTGTAAGGGAAACAGGCCCCCTAAAAGCCTGCTATGGACTGCTAGACTTTCCATTGTGTGTGAACTAACACTAAGACTGCAAAGTGATGTTTTGTTTTGCTTTATGTGTGACTAAACAGGGAAGTTTCATTTAAGAACTGGTAATTTGTCTCTGTACTGTGTCAGCACACCCTGTCTACCAGAGCGAATCCCCACTATATATATATATATATATATATATATATAGTGAACAAATCAATCATTTTAGTCTGATAAAATATAAATCATGAAGCACTGGCCATAGGAACCAGATCAGATCAGTCTTACCGGCTATGACATCCACAGACTTATTTGAAGGGCCACAATACAGGAGGACCCGCCTGCCATTCAGTTCCTCTTCGGTTTCGTCCTCTGTCATGGACTCTAGATCTTGATTCACTTCATTGAACCAGTAAACCAGATGAGCACCGACTATAGTTTTCCCAGTACCTGAGGGAAGGTAAGAGTCCTCAGGATACCTGTATATTTCCTCAACTGGTTAGATACACAGCTCAGCAAACAGTATAACACATGATATGCTTAGATACAGTGTCGCCGCCTGTTTTTATGAGTAAAAAGACTGTTTACGACAATCTTATTTTTAAGTCTCATTTACCAACTGTTTTTGGACCTTTTCTGGAGGCATTTGAACCTGTTGCGCCTTTTTTAGGCTTTAAGACAAATTCAGAAGTATTCTAACTTTTGCACCTAATTTCTGTCCTATTTATGTAGGTGTGCCTTATTTTGCGCCACAATTTGCCTACTTTCATGGAGACGTGCACATTTTCATGCGCTTACTGTTTAGACCAGTTTAGTGAATTTGAATCTGTCTTACAAGAAAACGACCACTAGATGTCAGACTTAGATTTAAAAAAAGTAAGGATAATAAATGAGGCGCACATTAAAGACAGACTTTGCCAATAGGTCTGGGGTGATCAGATACTTCATATTCACACCCACTAGCAGACAGCATGATACATGGCAAGCTTAGATACACCAGCTCAGCAGTTAGTGTTAAGCCTTATTCACACGTCAGTGTTTGGTCAGTGTTTTCCATCAGTTATTGTGAGCCAAAACCAGGATTGGAGCCTCCACAGACATAAGGTGTAATGACTTTGTTTTGGCTCAAAATCACTGATGTGTGGATGAAGCCTTATGCCTCATGCAGACGTCCGTGTCAGTTTTGGATCAGTGGTAACACGGACCGTGTTCAATCCATGTTTTCTCCCATGACAGATCCGTGTTGGGTCCGAGGGTCAGTTTTTTGCTGACCGTGTTGCATCCGTGTTTCACTAACACTTAACAGCTGAAATGTTTTTTTTTTTCAAAGAATCTCTTGTTAATGATCTGTGGATTTCACGGACCCATAAACTATAATGGACGTGATGGATCTGTGAACACGGACAAAATAGAGCATGCATCCGTGGTAAAAACAACGGACCCACGGACCATGCTGAAACACTGATGAGTGAATACACACATAAAAAAAAAAAGGGACGTGTGCTGTCCGTGGAGAACACGTACAGCACACATCCATAAAACACTGACGTCTGCATGAGGCTTTACTCTTAACAGGCTAAGGCTACTTTCACACTCGCGTTTTGTGCGGATCCGTCTTGTATCAGCAAAGACGGATCCGCACGAATGATGCAAACGCTTGTATCCGTTAATAACGGATCCGTTTGCATTATCTCGCGTTTTGTGCGGATCCGTCTTGTATCAGCAAAGACGGATCCGCACGAATGATGCAAACGCTTGTATCCGTTAATAACGGATCCGTTTGCATTATTCATTAAAAAGAAAGTCTAAGTCAAACCAATATGGTGCAATTGAAAACGGATCCGTCCACCATTGACTTTCAATGTAAGTCAAGACGGATCAGTTTTCAATTGCATCATATTGTGTCAGTGAAAAACGGATCCGTCCCCATTGACTTACATTGTAAGTCTAGACGGAACCGTTTGGCTCCGCATAGTCAGACGGTCACCAAAACACTGCAAGCTGCGTTTTAGTGACCGTCTAAAAAAACGCAACGGAGACCAAACGCAGCCAAATCGATGCATTCTGAGCGGATCCTCATCCATTCAGAATGCATTGGGGCTGAACTGATCAGTTTTGGGCCGCTCGTGAGAGCCCTGAAACGGATCTCACAAGCGGACCCAGAAACGCCAATGTGAGAGTAGCCTTAGATGGCTCTGCAGACAGTATCATATGTGACAGGCTTAGATACAGGGACGTGGCTGACAGTATCACATAGGCTTAGATACACTTACCAGGGGGTCCTTGTATCAGAGTGAAGGGCTGCATCAGGGCTTTCCTTAAAGCTCCTGTCTGACTGTCATTCAAACCGAGAGAAAGTTCACGGACGGTGAAGGAGCTATGTGCCTTGAACTTACTGTTCATATCTGCAATGCAGAAAAAAAGCAGTTGCTGTTTGCATCCATGGTGTGAACACTGGCCCTGTGTGGCCATCCACATTCATCGCTGATCTCCTGTCCTCCTCCTCCATGTCTCCGCTTTGCTCATGACTACGCACCTTTATCAGGAATATGCTTCCCCAGGACAATACTTTTAGTCAGTTCTGAGGCACCTTTCAGTTCATTCATGGCGACCTCTTTCCGTCTGAAGGGACAAACAACACACACAACGCACAAGGTTAATCTCAGTGCAAGAATATTCTGCAGCGTACAAATAGATTTTGTGGCTCAGTAGTTTTTCAGGACCTTTGCTTGTTTTCAGTGAATGGGAACAGTCCAGCTTACATCCAGAGACTGAAAACTTGTCCTGCCCTAATACTTCGCACAGCTGAGGGTTTGTTACAGTTGCACCCAGTCTAGATAATCCTCTGTGAGGTAAACACATGGGTTCACACCAGCGTTAGGGATTCCGTTATGTCTTTCCGTTATAACATGGTTATAAAGAAAAATAACGGAACGCCCATACAGAATGCAAAACAGAAGCCTTTAAAAGGCATTCCGCTTGCTTTCCGTCCTAATAGAAGAAGTCTATGGGAAAGCATAACGGATCCGTCTAGGTCCCGTTATGCAAGACGGAAAACAAAGTCCTGTCAACAGGACTCTGTTTTCCGTCTTGCATAATGGGACCCAGACGGATCCGTTTTGATTCCCATAGACTTCTATTAGGACGGAAAGCAAACGGAATGCCTTTTAAAGGCTTCCGTTTTGTATTTCGTCATAATGCAAGTCTATGGGCAGAAAAACGGATCCGTCCTTCCGTCTTATGGATTCCGTTATAACCATGTTATAACGGAAAGCCATAACGGAATCCCTAATGCTAGTGTGAACCCACCCTTAGTCGCACAAATCTGTCTCCTGTCCTAAAAGCTTGTTACAATGTAACAGTGCAGATAAAATTGTCTAGTCTTGAGTCCAGGCTGTTGTGGCCCACGTTGGATTGTCTAGGCTGCATACAATTCTAGCGACCTCTCAGCTGTGAGATATACAGATGTGTACAGGAAGACACAAACTGCAAATTTGCGACTTTTTCAACGGCACTTGCGCAAACTTTTTTGCACAAGTGCCGTTTATTTTATCAGCCTCAGTACTTTCCTGAAAAAGGGGGGCGTGACGAGGACGGGGCCGGCAGATCCCACACATTCATCATCTTCTATGCCAGTTTTATAGCGTAGAAGAAAATTGAAATCTACATCAGCTAGGGCGACAAATCTGCTCCAACGGCTATATTCACACAACAGTTAAGAAAAAACGTCCATTAAAAATGGGTAAACTGTCAGTTTTTTTATGCCCATTTTCCATCAGTGTGTCACAGATTTCTTATCCTTTTCCCGGCGGGTTAACCATTTTTAACAGCCACTTGTCATCCACTCAACAAAAAAAAAAACTGTAAAAAAAAATGTGACAGCCTTTAAAAAAACAGGCATGACATGTTTTTCACTATTGTGTGGATATAGCCTAAGAAAGTAGAGTGACTGTTTCACGGGAACCCTGTATAGTTAATTATATCAACCAGCTTTACCTAAAATGCCTACAGTCGGATATTGCTAACAATATACATTTTTTCTTACATGTCTGGTAGCAGCTTTTGTATGATTTCCACAGTAAATGTGGCTTCAGGTTTGAGGACTGCTTCTGGAACTTCCTTCATGGTAGCCTGGTGTATATAGAAGGCCACTCTGCCACCTTCCTCTTTGGAAACATTTTTTTTAACCTTGGTCAGACCATGTGCTACCCAAGTGTAGCTGTCATATTCAAAGAGGTCTGTGGTTCTGCATCTCTTCAGATCTTCCATTCGAATGCAAATATAGCAGTTCTGAAAGTCCATGTCAAGGTCGCAATCTTTAATTATGTGAGAAGACAGTTTGAAGGATCCTTCCAACCCTACAGCTTGCTTGCTACCACTTTTTGCCTTCCATTTCACAGGGACATCTGTTAAGAGTATACTTCCACCTTCAGTCACAGCTGACTCCACTGCCTCCATGTTCAAAAGGGGCAACCACACTGACTGATATTCTTTAATGGTTTTGTATTGTTTAAGAGGCGCTCGTTTGGCTAGACAGGAGAAACAATCAATGGGTCGAGATGTATGTTCCAAGCAAAGCTCTACTCCTGGTGCTGGGGAGCAAAGCTGAGGACTAGGCATAGGGAACCCACGGTCCACAACGCTGCACAGCTGAACAGGAAGGCAATCCCCGGGGTGCAGATTGAGTTCAAATTCCATGTAGTGACCACAGGGACTTTGAGCTACAAAACTCATGGGGTCAAAAGCTTCAATACCTTCTCTTAAGGCATTTACTGCTTTATTTGAAGCACCCTGGCTTATTGCTGAGACTGCTTCATGCCAAGCTCTAGGATTAAAGGAGATTATGTCTTTCCGCAATTTGTTTTTGAGAGGTTTTTCCCGGTAAGTCTTGTAGGAATACACTCTGCGTTTCCAAGACAAACTGGAGCCATTTTCAATTGGTGTTGGTTGCTCCACTGGCTGTAAAACGCTATAATCTAGTGACAATGGATTTGATAAAGAGTCTCCATTGAGTGGGAAGGCTACTTTGACTCCTTTACTTTTAGCATCAGCACTAATGATCACTGCCAGCTTTTGCTGCACTTCATTATGGAGGGATAATGCCAGCCTCAGTGCATGCCCTATCTTCTCATAAGCTGACTCCCTTTTTACCCTTAGATCAAAGTTGAGACAGGCTAAGTCCATGTCCTCTGGGGAAATGAGTGATGTTGAAACCATTTTTAGATGTCTTTGAAGCAATCTCTGCACCACAATGTCTATGTAACGTCGAAGAGGTGATGAAGCCCAGGTATAGGCACAAAGCTGAAGAGAGTAATGCCCATTGGCATTTGGCGAGCCTGACCGGATGAAGAATGAACGACCCAGTTGCCTTCTAAATTCCCGAACAGCATAGCAGAGCTCAGGGTGCAGATCTTCTGTTGCTAGAAGGTCAGTGATCCTGGCATGGTCTTGCTTTACAGCTGCATCTAGCAGCTGTTTCCACACTGAGGTCAGCATGGTTACTTTATGGCCAGATGAAGGTCTCGGCAATTCAGGGACATCCAGCAAATGATGTGACAAGTAGGATGAAAAAGGTAAAAGATGCTGAAACTTTGTCCTTAGCTCCTCGATCTTAGGAAGGCTTGGCCCATTCTGGCATCGTACTGGCATAACATTCATCAGTTTGTCTTTGCTGGTTAGACAGTCTGCCACCCAGCTATTGTACATAATCATCAATTCCTCAATCATGCGTTGAGCATTACGATGTCCCGGGGGACAATCTTCATCAGGCTGTTTGTAATTGGAAACGTTTTCTAGACGGAACATTCGATGGACTTCTGAAAAGTGCTTGATGATGAATAAACACCCTTCCACTGTGCTGAATGTGGGAGGATCTGCACTCTTAGCTTCCAGAATTGAATTTGCCTCTTCATAGGATAACTGACGTTTAGAGCAGATAATAGTATGACAAAGATTGCCATCCACCATTTCATGAGTGTCTTTCTTCACTTTCACAAAAAGGGACACTGCCCGACGGTCACAATTTGGTTTCAGGCTGCATAGATCTGAACACAATTTAAGAGGCAGCATATGGATCACATCATGTGTGACGGAGTAGAAGGTAACTCCTCGTCTTTTCGCTTCTTTGTCTAAGGCACCTCCCTGGGGAATCACAGCAGCCAGGTCAGTAATATGGACACCAATCTCATAGTATTCCCCTTGGTCTTGTACAGATATGGCATCGTCCAAGTCTTTTGCATGTGCTGGATCCACAGTGAAGACAAGAATGCCTCTGCAGTCTTTTCTATCTTTGTCTGAGATGTCGTTTGGCATTTGTTGTATTTCTTCCATCACCTCTTTAGGGTAATTACTGTCATTTTCAATACCAAATTCCAGGTTTAAGATGTTAAGTCCCTGTTCTAAACTTAGCACACGAGGTATAATGCGGTTTACAATGCCCAGGGGGTAGTAGCAATGCTCCCGCCAGCAGACCACCTCCACCAGGAACAAACAGTTTCGTCTCATGTCTTCGGTCAGCTTCTCCAAACGTTCTGTAACAATCTGTCTACCTTTAAATTTACGTATTGGTATATAGTTTGGTTTGTCTTTAAAACACATACAAAAAATCTTAGTGACTGATCTGTCAATGGGAATCATGCTATTACGATCCCTAGGGTCCATGAAACATATGAAGCGTCGATTTTTTTCTCCTGCTTCTAAGATTCCAACCACTTTTCCACTTTCGTGATTTGTTTTTGATAACAACTGGACAACTACTTTGTCGCCAGTAAATCCCAGACCACAATTGCTGCGCCCATTCACAGGTATGCGACGGGGTGGACATTCTTCGAGAGTGACAGCATAACCTCGGTCAAAGTTTTCCTTGATCAGTTGACACTTTTTGTAGGTGCTAGGTTGCAAATAGAGGTACTGCTCCAGGATATGTGTAGGAAAGTGGGTATATTTGTCTTCTTTTAGAGAATTATTGGCTTTTGGCTTAACTTCCAGCATTCCTTCCTCCGTCACAGTCACAAAAGTCCCCTTTTCGCCGTCCAGCAATTCCTGAAGAATGGCATCTTCAGAGTTGATGTCTAAGTCAGATGCCCAGGAGTCTCTGTCTTCTTCAGCATCTTCTTCTGCTAGTTGTTGCCTCCAGGCTTGTAGGCCACATACAACCTGTTTTATCTCCTCCACATTAAGGTCTGCTGGCATGGAGCTCCCCGCTTCCACACACTCCCGTAGGTAGTTCCTCCAGATACGGCTGCACCCACCAAAAGAACACAAAGCCACCACATCTCCAACTACTATGACCTGGGCACGAGCACGTGTCAGAATCGTGTTCAGAACTCGAGGATCGCAGAAGAAGTCTAAGCTGAAGGTGGAAGTGGATGGAGGTTGAACAGGCAGACTGTCTACAGACCGAACAGTGCTGAGAATGATGACAAAGTACTCGCAACCTGCAAAGGAAAATTACAAACATAAATAGTAACTTGAAAGGCAAAAACTGAACATAGTTTATTCTAATATATTGTACATAATATATCATAAATACATCACAATAGCCACAGGTAGAGCAATAGGGTATTAGGGTGGTTCAGTGGCTACTGCAACTGTCAATTCAAATCTCACTAATGTGTGAGCTGCATGGAGCTTATATGGTCACCACATCGGGTTATATGGTTTACTTATTAAATTAGGTTTTAAGTGCCTAAGATAGAGGAACTGTAAGTTTCATGGAGCCTTAATAACTTAAACCTTTTGATTAAAAAAAAAAAACATACCAATGATGTTGTCATAGTTTGTGACTGTGACATCAGACAGTTTTATTTTGCGCAGTTCCTGACGTATCAGCTTTACCTAAAGAATAAATAAAAAAAATCACAGATTAAATATCTACTATAATACTCCCTCCTATGTCTAAGAATATGACTACTATAATACTGCTCCTTATGTACAAGAATAGAACTGCTATAAAACTACTACCGTATTTTTCGCCGTATAAGACGCACTTTCCCCCCCCAAAAGTGGGGGGAAAATAGCACTGCGTCTTATACGGTGAATGCTGCTGATTTTGCTGCGTTTTCAATGATACACCTGCCGCGATGCCGCGCGGCGGGTGTATCAGCTGTGAGGGAGGAGGGTCTGGGGGCCGGCATCTGCTTTTATGACAGCGGGGCCCGTGCAGTGACTGTATTCTACTACACGGGCCCCGCTCACTGTATACTCTTATCTCTAATAGTTAATTGTATGTAATCGCATAAGGAGCGCTGTGTATTACGGTACTTAAAACTACAAGCGCTCGCCGCTCGGTAGGCAGAGAGGAGGGAGGAGGCAGGAGGCAGGCCGGGAGGACGGGCGCTGGCAGTGTGAGTCATACGTCACGCGCCTACGCCGCCCACTTTATGAATTAAGCAGGCGGCGTGGGCGCATGATGTATGACTCACGTTGCCAGCGCCCGTCCTCCCGGCCTGCCTCCTCCCTCCTCTCTGCCTACCGAGCGGCGAGCGCTTGTAGTTGTAAGTACCGTAATACACAGCGCTCCTTATGCGATTACATACAATTAACTATTAGACATAGGATTATACAGTGAGCGGGGCCCGTGTAGTGGAATACAGTCACTGCACGGGCCCCGCTGTCATTATAAAAGCAGATGCCGGCCCCCAGCGTGTATTGAGGGTCATTCACTACAGGGACACTTATGGAGGGGATCTGTGGATGACACATAGCATAAGATGCTATATATGTGTCGGCCACAGATCCCCCCCATAACTGTCATACACAGTGCCATCCAGAGAGCCCAATAAGAGACACCCACAGATCCCCTATAAGTGTCACCCACAGATCCCCTATAAGTGTCACCCACAGATCCCCCATAAGTGTCACCCACAGATCCCCCATAAGTGTCACCCACAGATCCCCCATAAGTGTCACCCACAGATCCCCCATAACAGTGCGTCACCCACAGATCCCCCATAAGTGTCACCCACAGATCCCCCATAAGTGTCACCCACAGATCCCCCATAAGTGTCACCCACAGATCCCCCATAAGTGTCACCACAGATCCCCCATAAGTGTCACCCACAGATCCCCCATACAGTGCGTCACCCACAGATCCCCCATACAGTGGTCACCCACAGATCCCCCATATACAGTGCGTCACCCACAGATCCCCCATAAACAGTGCGTCACCCACAAGATCCCCCATAACAGTGCTGTCACCCCACAGATCCCCCATCCAACCAGTGGTCACCCCAGATCCACCATTAACAGGTCGTCACCCACAGATCCCCCATAACAGTGCGTCCATCCCACAGGATCCCCCATAACAGTCCGCCTCTACACAGATCCCCCATAACAGTGTCATCCACACGATCCCCATAACAGTGGTCCCCACAGCTCCCCCATAACAGTGGTCACCCACCGATCCCCCATAACGTGGTCACCCCCACAGATCCCCCCCAACAGATCCCCCATAACAGTGCGTCACCCACAGATCCCCCATAACAGTGCGCCATCCACAGATCCCCCATAACAGTGCCATCCACAGACCACAATTAGTTCAAAACCCACCAAAAGCACACCTTTTGGTTCAAAATATTTTTTTTCTTATTTTCCTCCTCAAAAACCTCCTCTTCCTCCTCTTATGGGCCGGTGCGTCTTAAAGGGCGAAAAATACGGTATATAAACAAGAATATAGCTACTATGTACAAGAATATAACTACTATATTACTGCCTTCTACATACATAAATATAACTACTATAATACTGCCTCTTATGTGCAAGAAAATAACTACTATAATACTACTCCCTATGTACAAGTAGATAAGAATATAACTACTATAATACTACTCCCTATGTACAAGAATATAACTACTAGAATACTGTTCCTATGTAAAAGAATATAACTACTAGAATACTGCCCTATAATAAGAGATGAGTTATGGAAAAAGTTGAGATAATGCTTTCCACGGCACCTGACTTCCATGGGACACCACGCAGATTTTACTTCTGTTCACTTTTCCCCACTGCTCAGGCCACTGGTGGAGAATTTCCTTGACAACCTCAACAACCTGCAACATTTCCGACTGATTTACCCATGAATTTCCTACAGAAGAAGATAGACCATGACAATGGAAAAGCCCCAGTGCATGGCTTCCTTGTGGAGGTTGCATTGGTTTTTCTGCACAAGCCTCAATAGCATTGTTGCGGCTGACGTAAAAGCATCGTGACACAAAAGAGATGATGCTGGGGACGGAACGGTAGTTTTGGTGGAAGATTATACGTCCTCTTTGGGCTACTGGACAGTCTTTACCTTGGTAATGGGAGAAGAGACGGGTGAGTAAGGTGTGCTCCTCTCCAGCTCTTCTGTTAAAGAACCGTGGGGTCTCCTGCATGTGGTCTCCAGCCACCACCAGACGTGTGTGATGGTTTGCCAATGCCAATGGGATCAATGCCTCACTCTCCATCATTTGTGCTGCCTCATCCAGTAGGATATGGGTGAAATAACCCCTTGGCACATCCAGATCCCGGGATGTGACTGCAGTTGTCACAACAATGCGATAATTGTCGAGGAGACTCAGAGGCGGGGAAATAAAGGTAGATTTATCAGGGCTGAGAGGGCAATACTGACGTGTTATGGGGCTGGTTCTATTTATTGGGCTATTTATATATTTCACTCTCAGGGGGGTTGCTTCTGGGTGGCCGATCTCAACATATGGATGGAAATGATCTTGGATATACAGGTCGGCAGCACTATAAAGAGAAATAAAAAAAAACAGTATATGAATGTGGAAGTTGGATGATCATCAGTGGAAAATGTTCTACCTAAAAGTGGACATGTCAAATAAAGTATTTAAAGTGTACCTAAACTTTAAAAAAAACTTTATTGGAGATTTGCAGAAAATAATATTTCCAATATTCTTTCATTATTTCAATTTTTACTTTTCCTACTGAAATAGGCACCTATAGTTCAGGTGCTTATCGCACTTAGCAATCTGTACTCCCATACACCTCTAGGTATGAGAGTACGGATTCCCCTGTGGCCGCATTGAGCGCTGTACAGGCAGGAGCGTCTCTGCTCTTCCTCAAGTCTGGCATGCTGTACATGTGTCTGGCCGACTCCCTTGTGAAATGGATGGCATTTAGCAGATGGGCGATGTGGTATGTGAGCGCCTGCCCTGCGCTCGCTCAGCTCTGTATGCCAGGCTTTAGCGGAGCAGCGCTGGTACAAGCAGAAGGAGCAATGCTCCGACCTGTACAGCACTCAGTGCGGTCACAGGGGAGTCCGTACTCCCATACACAGCGGTGTACCAGAGTATGGATTGCAAGGTGCAATAGGTGCAACCTATTTCACTAGGAAAAGTAAAGAAAAAATATTATTTTCTGCACATTTCCCATAGGTTTTTTATAAGTTGTTTTACGTTAAGAAACATTACAGTGGAGGAATGCAGATACTCTGGACTATTCCAACAAGTTGGTAAAATACATTCCAGAGAGGTTATCACCGGACTTCTGCTGTGCTGTTCCTTTGTCATTCCTCCTGGAAATGTAGGTAATTTACAGAGAGGTGCTACCATTACCTTGAGGTGTGTCCCGACGCACTGACTGGAAGAGTCAGAATGTGTAGGGACATATTTCATTGACATTACTTTTATATTTCCAGGAGGAATAACAGAGGGACAGCATAATGCAGAGATGCTCCAGAATTGTTTCATGGGGAATACAAGTATTCACTAAACGGACACTGATGGGTTTTGGTACCTGTTGTTATGGGTACAGATCAGCACTCTGGCGTGAGGTTGTTTGATCACCTGCAAAGCAGCTTGGGCCAAGGTAGATGTTTTTCCAGTACCAAATGGTCCATATATCAGAAGAGGGGCTACTGGCTCTTTCCCTGTCACCGCTCCAACAATGTAAGAGATTGCCAGCTGCTGTTTCTTGTTGCCCCATGATATAGGCCCCTGGTAGGTGGGCAGTTGGCATTTGGACAGATCTGGTAGTAATAACTTTTCGTCCAACAGGCGGTCAACTGCCTCATGGTAAATGCAGAATGGCAGACGATCGATCTGGAACTGGACCTCTAACTGAGTAGATGCATCTTGCTCAATAGACAGCTCTTTGCAGCATCTCTCCGGTATCTTCAGTACAACACTGCCCTCTAACTCTATGCTGGGTTCCAGGAGGACTTCATAGACTCTGTCATTCTGCAGAGGGCAAGGAGCAATGATGGCCGTCAACACAGACCTCTGCAGCAAATATCCTTCTTCAGCATCTTGCGTCATCCCAGAAGGTAGAGGAACCTCTGCATAGAGCTCACCAGGAGGAGCAAACTTCATTTCATTCTGATCACTCACCATCTTCTTAAAGGTTACCATGGCTTTTAAGTTTAACCTAAGAAGAGTGACATTATTTAGAGCTGATCCAGGAGACCCACATACAGAAATCATTGCCTTATAATGACATCTAGAAGGAACCTATGACACTGACCGTCCCCTGATTCCCCTGGTCCTTTAACCCCTTCAGGACTCCCTGCCGTCCCAGAGCCATAACTTCGCATAGCAGTACGATTTTGGCTTTATTTTTACAGGACAAGATGTACTTTTTAATGGCACGATTTTATATTGCATGCAATATAGTGGTAAGCTGGAAAAAAAAATTAGAAAAAAAAAGCAATTCTGACAGTTTTATGGGTTTCAATTTTACAGTGTTCCCTATGCAGTCAAACTGACCTGTTAGCTTCATTCTCTGGGTCAGTAAGATTACAGCAATACCACATTTATATAGTTTTTCTTGTGTTTTATAGTTAAAAAAAAAATAATAATTAGAAAAAAAAAAAACTTTAGAAAAAAAATAAAATTCTCTGCATCGCCATATTTTGACCCCCATACATTTTTTGTATTTACGGCTACGGGCTGTGTGGGGGCTCACGTTTTGTGGGGCAATACCATTTTGGGGTTTATATGACTCACTTGATCACTTTTTATTAAATTTGTTTGTGGAGGTGAAGCGATGAATCGGTCATCTCAATATTATTTTCCATTACAGCGGAAAAAAATGTATGGGCATTTTGGGACATTTTGTATGATATTTTTTTAAGTGACTAACATGCAATTGTTTCTCCCATAGACTGTAATGAATCACTTTTGCAGCCTATGGGAGATACATCTTGTCCTGTAAAAATAACACCAAACCTGCTGTGATACTTACATGGGGGGAGTAGAAATGGGTGGAAGTTTATATAACAATTCATACATATAGAACATTCCAGAAGACATCTATGATCCTGGAAATCTTTAACATTTGTGGTTTTACTTTTTTCCAACACATAGATCAAAATCCCCTGCATAGCCATAGAGTTGAGTAATAAAATTCTGGTTTTCCAAAAAAAACACTAGTGGGAGTTATATATCGGTCTTCACTATGCTCCCCCTAATGGTGACTGCAGAAAGTCAGTATTTTATTCTTTACAGCTATGACTCTGTAACAAAAGAGTTAATAAAAGGTCCCCGTCACTGGTGGAACCTCATTGTACTGTATCTCACCTGGATATCACCTGCTCTCTCGCTGCTTCCTCTTGGAGAAGACTAAGATGCATCATTTGTTTGTAGTTTGCCACCGTTAGTGGCTGTTTATCAGTGGTTATTGGAACATAACATGGATTCATGGAGGGAGGTTTGTACATTTCTAAGAGTTTCTTTTCCTCTAGTGTCCTCTCCTTGCATGGAATGAATAGGAGCTTGTCTGGATACCAGCGCTCTGAGGACGGCGGTGCTCTTTCACGTTGATCTGAGGCTTTATTCTGGAGGCTTAGGGTTTCTTCTTGACCACCAACTTGCATGAAGATCTTCTGAAGCAAAACTGGACGAATTCCGAAATCTAGAGTCAACCACTGCTCAAAAACTCCAAAGGCCGAGCACTGGACATGTACAGACAGTTTATATTGTGTCCGAGATCCCTTAACCAGGAAACGATGACCTCCGGCATAATGGCAGGGTTTTTTATGGTCACTAGCATCCAAAGAAAAGATGGCTCCAGGATCGGTCTTCAACAAGGCAACATGCAGGAGTGGCATCTACAGAATGAATTATTATACCTTAGGACTGTCACATATAACACAGATCAGTTCACTAGAGCTACTCTCCACTGTAGACCATAGGCACACAATGGAAACCATTTTGGGTTCTAAATTAAAGTAATTAGAATTTACCATCAAAACCTTTATGTTTTTTACTTTCATATTAGTTAATTATTTTTTTTCTGTCACAGAAAAAAAAATCTACCTGGAAAGTGGAAACCATCAGCAATTTACTGGTTGTGATCTGTGATGGTTATCACTGATGTTCATGTGTGAATAATATCTTAAAAGGGGTTCTCCAGGAATAATTTAAAATGGCTGCCAGCAAACTGTCCTAAAATGTGAGCAGGACTGGTGGCCTCCACTTGCCGAGCTGGAAGGGGTAACTTGGACTCAATACACACTACGCTAGAGCAGTGTAGGGTGTAGGGGGGCCCTAGCCCCTCATTCCCCTAGATAGCTCTGCAAATCGAGGCAACGTTAAGGGTCCATTCAGACGTCCTTAGAATGGGTCCAGATCCGTTCCACAATTATGTAGAACGGGTGTGGACCCATTCATTTTCAATGGGGCCAAAAAAGATGCGGACAGCACAGAGTGTAAAATACATTCCAGAGAGGTTATCACCAGGCTTCTGCTGTACTGTTCCTTTGTCATTCTTCCTGGAAATGTATGTAATTAACAGCGAGGTGCTACCATTACCTTGGGGTGTGTCCCGACACACTGACTGGATAAGTCAGAGTGTGTAGGGACACACCTCATTCACAAGGGAAAAATGTAATGGCCATTTGTTAATTTACTTATACATCTCCAGGAAGAATAACAGAGGAACGGCATAATGCAGAGATGCTCCAGAATTATTTCAGGGGGAATACAAGTATTCACTAAACGGACACTGATGGGTTTTGGTACCTGTTGTTATGGGTACAGATCAGCACTCTGGTGTGAGGTTGTCTGATCACCTGCAAAGCAGCTTGGGCCAAGGTAGATGTTTTTTCAGTACTAAATGGTCCATATAGCACATTAATGCTGTGACCCCTTTAAACAGGGAAGGGGTGTCGGGAGTCGGACCCCCTCTGAACTGATGATGTATCCTGAGGATAGGTCATCAACAGTATGCCGCTAGACAACCTCTTTAATTATCGTGGGTACAGCATTTCAGTTCATGAAGCAAACCTCAGGATGTGTTCACGCTACATCGGAAGTATACGTTGGGAGGTTACCTCCAAAGTACGTCACTATATGGTTTCATATGTCACACTATAGGCAGGATATGTTTTCCACAGAATGACATAGTTGACTACAATATTACATGCAGAAAAAAGGGTATCCAACAAATAACACCCAGACACAGGCCAAAGGACACTCTTTGGCCTCTGGGGTGAATGAGGTCCTATGGACATGCTTAACCCATAAGCTTTGTTCCATGCACCACCCTCATGTGTCAGCAGATAAAGTAATGCTCCTGGAGGCAGACATTTGTATTGCACAGTAATGGCTGCTCACAGATAACAGATACCTTGGAATGCAGGGTGAAATCCCATGTTCTTCGTGCAAGTTTTTCCTTGGAATGAATTTTCAGAGGATGGCTACATGTTATTTTAACACCTTCAACCTTTTCGGAAAGCTGTAATGAGTGGAGAAGGATATTTAGATCACCTTTTAGCAGATCAGATTATTAGGACAAAGTAAAAATAAGCCCTGAACTTCTAGGAATGTGTCTATAAAGTTGGCTGGACAAAATATGGCGACTGATAAGTACAGCACCGTACAGAGCATGGACAACTCACCACTTCTATTTCACTGCTGTAGAGCTGATACTCCTGAACAAGACGGTCCTGGTAAGACTGGAGCCCCTCTTCCTCCACCAACTGCTTATTTCGCCTGGTGACTTTGACCCGGAGAATCCACTCCTGCAACTCTTCCTGGCTGTGAGCTTTCGGACAGGCAATTCCATAGATGCACTGCAAAGGGCTTCACATAAAACCAAAGAGAAAGCCACAATCCCTTTACAGATCACTGGATACAATTCCAGGAGAAAAACACAATGGACTCCTTGTTTGCAAAAGCTTAAAGGGGTTTTCCAGGATTTCTATATTGATGACTTATCCTCAGGATATGGTGGAGTATGTAGTCAGCATTTGCGGTCTCAAAGAAGACGCAGTGCACGCTGGCAGTTACAAACCAAAGTAGTAGAACAGAAACCGTGGGACTGATATGATGCTAATTCAATCTTGTATTTCACAGCATGTATCAGGGACGCATTTCGGCTCTTCCAAAGCCAAGGCAGTTGTAAAAAGCTTTGGAGGGCCAAAATGCGTCCTGATACATGCTATGAAAAAAAGAAGACTGCATTAGCATCATATCAGCGAGTATCAGGGTTTCTGTTCTATTATCTTCAGTTTAGGTCTTCATCAATATCTGAATGGTGGGGGTCCAACACCAGGCACCCTGCTGATCATCTGTTTGAAGAGGCCGTGGCACTTTTGTGAGGAGGCCGCAGTGCTCACAGCTTACCAAACACAGTACTGCTTGGCCATTGCAGCCCATGCCCATTTACTTGAATGAGACTGAGCTGCACCTTGGCCAGTTAACCGATGAATGTGTTGTGACGTCAATGGCTTAGGGAGAGGCTGCAGCGCTCACCAGATCGCCAGAGCATCTCCAAACAGCTGATCAGCAGGGGTGCCAGGAGCTGAACACCCACCGATCAGATATTGATGACCTATCCTGAGTATAGGTCATCAGTATTCTACTCCTGGAAACCCCCTTTTAAGGCACAGTAATGGGGTCAGACAATATGCTCCAGGCTCATTTGTATTCAGTGTTTTCTCCTATAAAGCATGAAAGTTATACAGTTAAACAAAGAATTTCAGATGTGGACAGAATCTGAAGGACCTCCCCAAAACTTCATTGCTAATCCTCCACAGTGGCTGACATAAGTGGGGTAGCGTTTGCCCCATTATGGTTCTTCTGTGACTAACATGGTGGAATATGCATTGCAAGATCTCAACACATACTGTTATTGACTACCAAAGCATTCCATCACAATCTGAAAACCAAGTACACCATTAAAAGGCAACAGAGGAAGAAGTAGAAACCTTCTGGGCTAGTAATGGCAGCTGAGTCAAAAAGGATTAACAACCTAACTCTCTACCAACATGGAGTTTATATTAGTACAGTCTTCTTCCTTCTGCACCACAGCCCTTTATTCTGCTAAATGGTGGGAGCCCCAGGTCCTAAGGACAGGTCATCAAGTCTCAGACACAACTTCAAATGGATTGTACAAGATTTGAAAAGCACAACTCGGTTCGATACAAATTTATTTGTGGCGAATTTCGTTAAAAAACTTCTATTTCCTGGCTGCAGAGAGCCTGTATAGTGGTGTAGAACACTGTGCCTTGCAGTAACACGCATAGGGAGTCGCTGTGGTGGTGAAAGAATACTGTGAGTCCGTATGACATGCAGATGACAGGCGTCGCTCTTAGAATCACTGCACACCTCACTTATTTGGGCAGTCACGGGGCCAAAACTGACCAAATAACTCAAGCATGAACTCAACCTTACAGGTCGATGTTAGTGCCAAGAAGAAGCACACTCCTTTTACACCGCCATCAGCTGATTCCACATAGATGTAGAAGTAGAGCGCCCGACGAAGTGGAGAGGGTGTCAGAAGTAAGTTTGTGCCGATGTCACTGATTATTTTGCCCTTCCTCTGATCCGTCAGAACAATAACCCCCAAAAAACGGATCCTGTCTGTGAAGCATCCGCCTTTACTCAGTCACCATTTGGTCAGTAATCCATCAGTATTGCTGAAGCCCAAAAGAAAAACAGTAGATCCAAAATAGAGATGACACGTGAATTGAATATTTGCATGTCTTCTGTGTTTTGTACCCACTTCTGCTTTTGGCTACAAAATCATAAGCCAATTCTGATGCAAAATAGGGACTATGTCATGCAGGCCTTACGGCTGTTACATAGACAGGATCCGTTGTGCGTCTCATTATTCCTTCCTTCTGACAGATCAGAAGAAGGGTCAAATAAATGATGATGTCAGCCAGGCCGAAAGGCAAAATAGTGGCCCAGTCATAAAGTGGGGAGGGTGGGAACAGCATGAGAAGTCCAGAGAGTGGCCCTATGACATAGTGGTGAGGTGGAAGCAGCATGAGGAGGCCGCAGAGTGGCACAATGACAGTGTGGAAGTGGCAGTAGCAGCATCAGGAGGCCACAGAGTGGCACAATGAGAGAGTGTGGAGGTGGCGGCAGCATCAGGAGACCACAAAGTGGCAAGGTGACATAGTGTGGAGGTGGCAGCATCATGAGGAGACCACAAAGTGGCAAGGTGACATAGTGTGGAGGTGGCAGCAGCATAAGGAGACCACAGAGTGACCTGGTGAAAGAGTGTGGAGGTGGCAGCAGCATCAGGAGGCCACCGAGTGGCAAGGTGACATAGTGTGGAGGTGGCAGCAGCATCAGGAGGCCACAGAGTGGCAAGGTGACAGTGTTGAGGTGGCAGCAATGCACGAACACCGACCGTGGGGCAGCCGCAGCGGATCGCGGACCCATTCACTTAAATTGGTCCGCGATCTGTCCGTTCCACAAAAAGATCCGCAATAAGGCAACGGGACACCTACGGTCGTGTGCAATAGGCCTATTAGTATTGTTCCTATTACCCAGGCTGTAACCTCCCCTACTGAAATCTGTTCTACATAAATGTTGCGGAATGATTCCTCCCTATCCTTTCCCTACACCTTTAATAATCTTTCCCTGCACTTGTAAATCATTTTTTTTAGCACAATGAAGTTTTTCCTAGCACGCTCCCTAGCGCCTGCTGACGCCTCTCTCTGCACTAAGTACATTGGTAAATGGCAGAATCTAAGATGGTTGACGCTATTTATAGGGCTGGCTGCTGATTGGCCAGGGACATCCGCACATTTGTATATCATATCGTGCAGGATGTTTTTATCTTAGTTTTTTCTGTGGAATTTTTCTGGCTGCTGATTGGCTGCATGCATGGCATTATGGGTGATCCCGCCTTCCCAGAGTTCTTTGCTTCATGTCCTCACACGTGGAGCAGCCATTTTAGGAAAAAATGCAATTCGTTACTACGAAGCGCGAGGAAATTTGGCTTCGGTGAGAATCGAATTTTTCCTGAAATTCGGATCGAATTCCACTTCGTCAGCTTTGATTCGCTCATCTCTAGTTGATTGTCCTCATACAGTATGATGAACATCTTCATACAGTAGAACTGCTACATAAATGCACTATATGAGTGCTCATTGGACCGCTATATCACTGACTGGCCCTAGTTTAGGGGCTGATTATCTGCTGTAAAAGGAGATTCAGTCTATGTGAGAATGCATGTTGGGGAGCAAAACCATCACTGGATGTACAAAGAACCATACAATAAAAACAGCAGGGGGCACCAATCTAAGGAAATAATTGCTATATCTTGGAGATCACCAATTTCAATTGGTAAAAATTACGGTATATTTTTTATAAAGAATAATCACATTTGCACTTTGCTTCATGGGAAAACCCCTTCCATATTTACATGTCAAAGGACAACATTTTCTAGGAATCCAGGTCTACACCCCAGCATCATCGGAAACTATAAAGCTGTGAGTTTGGGTCAGTTAAACCCTTGGTCACACAAGTCACACCTTCGAAATACTGCATCTGTAATCCACTGGTAAAGACCTGGCCTGAGAGTGTGCTACTACCAGTATGTCTATTTAGATAAGACTCACCTTCCGCAAAGAGAAAATTGACTCATGCCAAGTGGAGGAGAGCGATGATTCCATACCAACAGCGAATCAGTCGATATCATGCGCCCATGTTCAAAAGAAGCACAGTGGACCTCAAAACTTTCTTGAGTGTTGGCAGTAACCAGGCACAGACGACAGTAAAAACCCATATTCAGTTGTTGGTTCTTCTTAATCTTACCACGAGTGAGTCCACGGCTCTGCTCTGCTCTCCAAACCACAAGTTCCACCTCACTGTGGGCATGTGGGCACTGCCCGTTATCTGTACGGCAAAGATATCCACGAGAACTTTGGCTACACAAGCGGATGTCGTGTGAAGAAGGCAGAGGACGAATAATGTTGCACTGCTTCTTAGTGTCGTCAATGACTATGTGAGCTAGGAGTGGCATTGGGCGAGGATGACACTGGCATAAATCAGTGAGGGTGACCTTTGGTGGGCTCTGGTAAAAGCATTGCTCACATATGTTCTGAAATTGGCCACCAAAATGACTCAAAATCTCTTCCCAGTTTTTGGGTTCCTTATCGGCAGTAGTTAGCGATGAAGTTGGGAGTAGCATGGACCTGAGTTGGTGTCTTTCCAGCCTGTTTGTCCTCTCAAAAGACCAAACAAGGACTTCTTCTTTGGACCAAGCAAACGTGCAATTTGCCTGATGCCTGACACAGCCCTTTCCTGGATAGTAGTGCCAGCACACTACATATCGGGAGGGCACTGGGTACGACGGTCGCTGCCTCACTTCATACCAATCTTTTGCATTACTAGGTTCTTTGCTTTTTGCAAGGAGCAGCTGAGCAGAACAGTTGTGCTTCGAGGGTTGGTAGATGTATGTGTTTCCTTGCTTCTTTTTGCTGCAGGTGACACAAGCCAAGCGCAAGTCCACCTGTTCTAGTAGTTTTGTCAGACTGGGGGAACCCAAACCCCTAAACCGGTCCATCGTTGCTCCTAGAACAACATAAGAGAATCAATACAGATATTTCAGCTGACAGATCGCTTATTTACTGATATATGGTGCACGCCATCAGTGAGAGGCCATCAGTGACAGTGTCATTATTTTTTACCCGTGTCAATGTACCATTGTCCCGTACCCAAAAATGTGTGTCATTGTGCCATTGTCCTGACATTGTTCTGTCCCCCAGTGTCAGTGTATCATTGTGCTGTCCCCCAAGTGTCAGTGTGTCATTGTCCTGTCCCCCAAGTGTCAGTGTGTCATTGTCGTGTCCTCCAAGTGTCAATGTATCATTATCCTGATCCTCAAGTGTCAGTGTATCATTGCCCTGCCCCCAGTGTCAGTGTATCATTGTCCTGTCCCCCAACTGTCAGTGTATCATTGTCCTGTCCCCTAAGTGTCAGTGTAGCTTTGTCATGTACCCCAAGTGTCAGTGTATCTTTGTCTTGTACACCAAGTGTCAGTGTGTTATTGCTCTGTCCCCCAAGTGTCAGTGTATCATTGTGCTGTCCCCCAAGTGTCAGTGTATCTTTGTCCTGTCCCCCAAGTGTCAGTGTATCATTGTCCTGCCCCCAAGTGTCAGTGTATCATTATCCAGTCCCCCAAGTATCAGTGTGTCATTTTCCTGTACCCTAAATGTCAGTGTCATTGTCCTGATCCTCAAGTGTCAATGTATCATTGTGCTGTCCCCTAAGTGTCAGTGTATCATTGTCCTGTACCCCAAGTGTCAGTGTGTTATTGCTCTGTCCCCCAAGTGTCAGTGTATCATTGTGCTGTCCCCCAAGTGTCAGTGTATCATTGTGCTGTCCCCCAAGTGTCAGTGTATCATTGTCCTGTACCCAAAGTGTCAGTGTATAATTGTGATGTCCCCTAAGTGTCAGTGTATCTTTGTCCTGTACCCCAAGTGTCAGTGTGTCATTGTCCTGTCCCCCAAGTGTCAGTGTATCATTCTGCTGTCCCCCAAGTGTCAGTCTGTCATTGTCCTGTACCTCAAGTGTCTGTGTGCCACTGTTCTATCCCCCAAGTGTCAGTTTATCATTGTCCTATATCCCAAAATGTCAATGTATCATTGTCCTGTTCACAAAGTGTCATTTTCACCCCAACAGTCAGTATGTCAATGTCCTATAGTCCCCGTCAGTGCCATTGTTCAGTACTGTGCCCCGGGTGCCAATATCCTGTGCCCCAGCTGTTAGCCTCTCACAGTCCTGCACCCCATATGTATCACTGCTCTGTTGTTGTTGTTGTTGTACCAGGCTTGTCACTTGGACACTATTGTTCCTCAACACTATATTGACTACTACCAGCAGGATGTTGGCAGTCTCTCCCTCTGATGTGCAGTCTCTGGCTGGTTGCAGTCTCTCCCTCTGATGTGCAGTCTCTCCCTCTGATGTGCAGTCTCTGGCAGGTTCGTCTCCTCAGTCCCCCGGTTCCGGCGCCTCTTCCTTTGTATTCTCAGCCTCCCGGCGGCTGTCTCTTCCTCCTCTCTGCTCAGGCTGTGTGGAGTTGTAGTTTCCCACCAGCATTAGTTTCGTTTCTTCAGCAGATACATGGCTGTCGTCACTGCAGCCCCGCCCGGGAGTCGTTGTTTGCAACGGCAGGGAGAACCTGATCACAGGCGGAGCGGGGGGAGGACCGGCCGTGTGCGGGGAGTGGCAGGTCAGAGGTCGGAGGGAGGAAAACAATGATACAATGTAATATGAGAATATCGGCTTTGTAAGGAGGGGTGAGAGCTCAGGTGTGGGGGGGGGGGAAGAGGGGTACAGATGTAAGGAGGGGTGAGAGCTCAGGTGTGGGGGGGGAAGAGGGGGTACAGATGTAAGGAGGGGTGAGAGCTCAGGTGTGAGGGGGGGAAGAGGGGTACAGATGTAAGGAGGGGTGAGAGCTCAGGTGTGAGGGGGGGGAAGAGGGGGTACAGATGTAAGGAGGGGTGAGAGCTCAGGTGGGGGGGGGGGGGGGGAAGAGGGGGGTACAGATGTAAGGAGGGGTGAGAGCTCAGCTGTGGGGGGGGGGAAGAGGGGGGTACAGATGTAAGGAGGGGTGAGAGCTCAGCTGTGGGGGGGGGGGAAGAGGGGGGTACAGATGTAAGGAGGGGTGAGAGCTCAGGGGGGGGGGGGGAAGAGGGGGGTACAGATGTAAGGAGGGGTGAGAGCTCAGCTGTGGGGGGGGAAGAGGGGGGTACAGATGTAAGGAGGGGTGAGAGCTCAGCTGGGGGGGGGGAAGAGGGGGGTACAGATGTAAGGAGGGGTGAGAGCTCAGGTCTGGGGGGGAAAGAGGGGGTACAGATGTAAGGAGGGGTGAGAGCTCAGGTTGGGGGGGAGGAGGGGCCTTACAGATGTAGGAGGAGTGAGCTCAGGTGTGGGGGGGAAGGGGGGTACAGATGTAAGGAGGGGAGAGCTCAGGTGTGGGGGGGAAGAGGGGACCAGATGTAATGGGGGGTGAGAGCTCAGGTGTGGGGGGAAGAGGGGTACAGATGTTAATGGGGGGTGAGAGCTCAGCTGTGGGGGGGGGAAGAGGGGGGTACCGATGTAGGAGGGGTGAGAGCTCAGCTGGGGGGGGGGGGAAGAGGGGGGTACAGATGTAAGGAGGGGTGAGAGCTCAGGTATGGGGGGGGGAAGAGGGGTACAGATGTAAGGAGGGGTGAGAGCTCAGGTGGGGGGGAGGGTATACAGATGTAAGGAGGAGTGGAGCTCAGGTGTGGGGGGGGGGAAGAGGGGGTACAGATGTAAGGAGGGGTGAGAGCTCAGGTGTGGGGGGGAAGAGGGACACAGATGTAATGGGGGGTGAGAGCTCAGGTGTGGGGGGGAAGAGGGGGTACAGATGTAAGGAGGGGTGAGAGCTCAGGTGTGGGGGGGGGGAAGAGGTACAGATGTAAGGAGGGGCGAGAGCTCAGGTGTGGGGGGGGGAAGAGGTACAGATGTAAGGAGGGGCGAGAGCTCAGGTGTGGGGGGGGGAGGGGGTACAGATGTAAGGAGGGGCGAGAGCTCAGGTGTGGGGGGGGGGGAGAGGGGGTACAGATGTAAGGAGGGGCGAGAGCTCAGGTGTGGGGGGAAGAGGGGGATACAGATGTAAGGAGGGGTGAGAGCTCAGGTGTAAGGGGAAGAAGGGGTACAGATGTAAGGAGGGGTGAGAGCTCAGGTGTGAGGGGAAGAAGGGGTACAGATGTAATGGGGGGTGAGAGCTCAGGTGTGGGGGGGAAGAGGGGGTACAGATGTAAGGAGGGGCGAGAGCTCAGGTGTGGGGGGGAAGAGGGGGTACAGATGTAAGGAGGGGCGAGAGCTCAGGTGTGGGGGGGGGAGAGGGGGTACAGATGTAAGGAGGGGTGAGAGCTCAGGTGTAAGGGGAAGAAGGGGTACAGATGTAAGGAGGGGTGAGAGCTCAGGTGTGAGGGGAAGAAGGGGTACAGATGTAATGGGGGGTGAGAGCTCAGGTGTGGGGGGGAAGAGGGGGTACAGATGTAAGGAGGAGTGAGAGCTCAGGTGTGGGGGGAAGAAGGGGTACAGATGTAAGGAGGGGTGAGAGCTCAGGTGTGAGGGGAAGAAGGGGTACAGGTGTAATGAGGGGTGAGAGCTCAGGTGTGGGGGAGAGGGGGGGTACAGATGTAATGAGGGGTGAGAGCTCAGGTGTAAGGGGAAGAAGAGGTACAGATGTAATGGGGGGTGAGAGCTCAGGTGTGGGGGGGGGGAAGAAGGGGTACAGATGTAAGAAGGGGGGAGAGCTCAGGTGTGGGGGGAAGAGGGGGATACAGATGTAAGGTGGGGGGAAGAGGGGGATACAGATGTAAGGTGGGGTGAGAGCTCAGGTGGGGGGGGAAGAGGGGTACAGATGTAATGAGGGGTGAGAGCTCAGGTGTGGGGGGGGGGGAGAGGGGGTACAGATGTAAGGAGGGGTGAGAGCTCAGGTGAGGGGTGGGGGATAGAGGGGGGTACAGATGTAATGAGGGGTGAGAACTCAGGTTTGGGAGGTTGAGGGGGATACAGATGTAATGAGGGGTGAGCTCAGGTGCAATGAGAATAGCAAATAAACTCAAACGTGAAGTCAAAGGGTTTTAGTGTTTTATTCTTCATGTTTTCGGGACATATTACATCCTCCTGTGAGAAGTTGGGTGATGCCAGTTAAATTACACTGGCACATATGAGGCTGCTTAGATCTAGGCACTAAAAGAATATGGAAAATTAGTTTCCCTTAAGCTGTGGAACATATCTATCAGTACCTCCTCATGTCCGCCTCTGAACACAGTTTACACTTACAAGTAATCTGCATACTTAAAGTTACAGGCTATATCGCAGTCTAGAGCTGCATTCACAATTTTGAAGGCTTCAGCGCTAAAATCTCCAAGCATTTCCTGCCTGTTCAGTGTCTGCCCAGGGGTCACCTCAGGAACTGTACACTAAGTGAAGTAGTGAAAAGTAACTGCTCCCCTGCAATACAGAAGCTCAGCAGTGCGCTGGAGGTGTATCTGTCAAGGAGCTTGTAGACTATTTCTATGAGCAGAAGAGTGAGTGCAGCTCTGGAGTACAACACAGGATGTATGATCAGCACAGGATAAGTAATGTATGCGCAGCAGCATAACAGCGAGTGCAGCTCAGGAGTATAATACAGGATGTAACTCAGGATCAGTACAGGATAAGTAATGTATTAAAAAAGTTATTGAAGTATATATACACTGCTAAATAGCATGTTCAAAAGGTGGACATTAGCATTTAAAGGGGTTGTCCCATTATAAACACGTATCCCTTATGCACAGGGTAAGGAATATTGGGGTCATTTATCAAACTGGTGAAAAAAGAACTGGCTTAGTTGCTCATAGAAACCAATCAGATTCCACCTTTCATTTTCCAAAGGAGCTGTAAAAATTGAAAGGTGGAATCTGACTAATTTACATCAGTTTAATAAATGACCCCATAAGTGTCTGAGCAGCGGGGGCCCCAGCGGTTGGACTCCCACCAATCAGACACTTATGGCAGATAGGCGCATAAGTCTGTGTAATGGGACAAGCCCTTTAAATGGGTTGTCCACTCCTTTACAAGTGATGGCCTGTCCTCAGGATGGGCCATAACTAGTTGATCGGGAGTGGTCCGACACCCCCGACGATCAGCAGTGGATGGTTTGTTACTGCAGAGCTCCTCTCACTGAAGTTAATGCCATAACCAGCTCCATACACTGCAGAACAGCTGATTGGCTAAGTGTCGGACTCCCACCAATCAGATAGTGGTGAGGATGAGGGCTCATTCACACGACCGTATGATCACTGTGCCCATGTTGCTAACTGCAAATAGCGGTCCTTAAAACACGTGCACCAGCCGTGTGAACTCCATGCTCCGGAGCTGACCCACTAACTTGAATGGGTCCGCAATCTGCAAGATACGTCAAAAAACAGGACATGTCCTATCTTTACGGTGCGGAGGCACAGACCCAAATGCCCGCGGAAGCGCTTCCCAGTGTTTGTGGGCTTCCGCTCTGCAAAAGATAGGACATGTCCTATCTGTTGCAGCATCTTGCGAATCGCGGACTTACTCAAGTCAATGGGTCCGCATCCGCAGCACGGAGTTCACACGGCTGGTGTCCGTGTATTGCAGATCTGCTGTTTGCAGTCCGCAACACAGGCATGGCGACCATACGTTCGTGTGAATGAGCCCTAAGCCATCACTCAGCAGCGCTGCAACACAGTGGTGCCAAGTGATTCTCATTTCCTTCTTCTAGATCAGACAGACACTCTATACCAGTGATGGCGAACCTATGGCACGGGTGCCAGAGGCGGCACTCAGAGCCCTCTCTGTGGGCACCTGCACTGTGAAAAAAGTCTATGGTGTACCAATGTGCCTTAGACTTTTCCTGCCATTCATCAGCGCAGGGCGCACTATGAACAGCACAGACAGGGCACTGAATGTAGGCAGGCTTTAATAGCTAAATGATAAAGTACATGGAAGATATACTATATTGAACTATAGTATTCAGGTTAAATTGCCGTGTTGGCACTTAACGATAAATAAGTGGGTTTTGGGTTGCAGTTTGGGCACTCGGCCTCTAAAAGGTTCGATATCACTGCTCTATACAGTGAGTGAGACGGATGAAGACCGTGCTGGTGCTGGTAGTGACCCATCAGATTCCCAATGTCATTTCCCTGGAGCAGGTGAGAAACTGGTAGACGAGATCAACTCACCTGTACATGTAAAGCAGCCTTCGGCAATCCAGCTGCTCTGAAACTACAACTCCCAGCATGCACACTTTCTTAGCTTTTCTAGTAACAGCTGGAGTGCCCGCGGTTGCTGATCCCTGATTTGTTGCGGTGCATAGAGGTCAATTAAAAGTTGCGTCCTGATTGACTGATACTGTACGTCTGTGCTAGGAGATTAAAAGGGTTTTCAAAGATTTTAATACTGATGCTTTATTCTCAAGATAGGTCATCAGTAGCTGATTGAGGGGGGGGGGGGGGTCCTGGCTGTTTGAGGGGGCATCGGCGTTGTGAGCGCCACAGCCTTCGCGCAGCTTACTAAGCACAGCTCCGTATATAGTATAGCATCTGCAATTGGTATCGCTCTAAGCCCTATTGACTTCTGGGGCGCTGAGCTGTGCCTTGGCCACGTGACCGATGAACGGGTTATCACTGGCATAGGATAAGCTGTGAGAAGGCCGTGACGCTACTGCGAGCGCAGCAGCCTTCTCAGCTGAGTGGCGGGTGTCCCGGCTGTCCTCTGGATAGGTCATCAGTATTAAAATCTCAGAAAACCCCTTTAAAGGGTTTCTGTCACCTGAAAAATGAGTATTAAGCTGGCTGACATTAGCGATGTGTTAATGTCAGCTGAACATAACTATATTAGTGCCATCTCACTGCCTGCCGCCACTATTGAGAAAAACAAACTTGTATAATATGCTAATTAGCCTCTAGGAGCAGGGGGCGTTGCACCTACTCCTAGAGGCTGCATTTGCCCACCTCTTCACGCCCTTCTTCTCTTGATTGACAGGGCCAGGCAACGCTGCACTCCTCCCACCAGCCGTGTCTGCCGTGTGCAGGCGCAGTGAGGGAAGGACGCTCGGCGGCTGCTGGCTTCCTCACTGCGCCTGCGCCGAATACTGAACGGCATGAGATTTACACTGCAGACACGGCCGGCGGGAGGAGAGCAGCGCTGCCTGGCCCTGTCAATCAAGAGAAGAAGGGTGTGAAAAGAGGTGGGCAAATGGAGCCTCTAGGAGCAGATGGCACTAATATAGTTATGTTCGGCTGACATTAGCACATCGCTAATGTCAGCCAGCTTAATACCCATTTCTCAGGTGACAGAAACCCTTAAAGTTTGCGTCTAGAATGTCGCCATGACACGGAATTAAGCTGCAACAACTGTGTAAAAGGGGGTGTCCGACAGCAGAAAAAGCAGTTTACGGTTTTCCAAATGTAAGATACAGTAAATGAGCTTACCAATATACTTTACTTTTCAGACTTGCACAGATTAAACTATTTCAGTGTCCATCAGACAGTCCCAGAAGTTCTGAGCTTCTGCTGAGGTGTCACGTTCTGACACAGGCTTCCTCCTGGTGACTCTAAGGCCATTAGCTAAGCCATCCCCTTCCTCTGTCTCAGGCGTGATGGAGAAAAATCCACGCGGTTTTAAAAAATAAAGTATCATTCAGATTTCTGCTGTTTCTGCTGTCGGAGAACCTCTTAATTAAAGATGAGCGAATTTCATATTTTGAAATTCGTTCCCGCTTCGTTTACTGGTAAAAGGTGAATTGCGTAATGGATTCTGTTACCACGGACCATAACGCAATTCTATGACGGAAGGCATTAAGAAATGTCTTTAGAGGCATTCCGTTATTCATTCCGTCATAATAGAAGTCTATGGCCTGCATAACGGATCTGTCCCGTTTCCGTTATGCAGGAGAGGACTCCCCTGCATAATGGAAACGGGACAGATCCGTTATGCAGGCCATAGACTTCTATTATGACGGAATGAATAACGGAATGCCTCTAAAGACATTTCTTAATGCCTTCCGTCATAGAATTGCATTATGGTCCATGGTAACGGAATCCATAACGCAATTCACCTTTTATTAGTAAAACGAAGCGTGAACGAATCTCATAACCTGAAATTTGCTCACCTCTACTCCTATTATAGAAGGCATTTGAGCACATTCTTTGACATTGCTTACAGAGTGTCATGGGTATTCCACCTTTAGCTGTCCTAGCATAGCCTGACAACCACATGATAGCAGCTATAGTGTCACAAGATCCAGACTTCCGGCGTAAACGTTTTTACCACCTGTATACTGCTCCTGTACTATAAAGGCTATATCAAATTGTGACTGGAATGCTGCAGAATTCCCATCGCTGATTTTCGTGCAGAAAATCTGCAGTGTTGTACAGTACCAGTAAAGTGGATGAAAATTTAAGAAATGTCTTCTAAGTGCTGCGTACAACTGACGCAGTGTAAATTGCCCTGTGGAGCAGATTTGCAGCATGTGAATTCCTGCCGTGGATTTCAACCTTTCCAATGGAGAGGGTGCAATGGTTTTGCCACAGACCCACAGCAAAAACCGCAGCGGATGTTTCTACTGAATTTTCAGGCAGATGTGGACATACTCTGATGGTTCTGGAGGAGCGCAGATTTGGAGATTTTGATTTATGCATATTTCAGTCCAAAGCTTAAAGGGGTTCTGCAGTTTCTTTAAACTGATGATCTATCCTCTGGATAGATAATCAGCATCTGTTCGGCAGGGGTCTGACACCCAGGACCCCTGCCAATCAGCTGTTTGAGAAGGCAGCGGTGCTGGCAGTAGTGCCGCGGCCTTCTTGCTGTTTACCGCAAGCTAAGCTTTACTGGCCTGGGCGCAGCTAAGCTCCATTCAAGTGAACAGAGCTTACTTAGCACAGGCCATTGATACTAGTCATGACGTCACTGGGCCTGCGGTAAACAGCGAGAAGGCCGCAGAGCTACTGCCTTCTCAAACAACTGATCGGCAGGGGTCCCGGGTGTCGGACCTCCGCCGATCAGTTGCTGATGATCTAATCATCCGGATAAATTGCGGATAAATCATCCGTTTAAAAAAACTGCAGAAACCCTTTAAATGGGCTGTGCAGAAGCATAATATCGATGACCTACTCCTTTAAAATGCCTAAAACGCTTGTTAACAATAATCTGCCAGTGTAAAGGTGCCGCCAATTACTGATGAACGAGCTAAGTGTTTTTTCATGTGGACACCTAAATAATCAATTACCAGCAGCAGATTGTGCCGTCTAAACAGCACTCTGCTACTGGCAAACAATGAGTCTGTATCAGAAAGAGCGATGGCATTAGGGATTTCTCCTCCCCATACTGTGGAGATCACTGCATGTAATAGTAGCGGTCTCATCCACTGATGAGCAGGCATATGCCCGGAAGGAAAGTTTCCGCTCGTGCCTCTGCTCAATTGAGCACTGTAAAGGGGCCTTTAGGATAGGTCACTAATATAAGATCAGTGGGGGTCCGACTCCCAGCACCCCCACAATCAGCTTTTTGAAGGTTTTGTGGCGAGCGCAGTGTCCTCTTCCCGACCCCCTGCCGCTGAAATCCAGGAACTCATTCAGATTTTAGCAAAACAACTGGGCTGATTAGGCCTCATGCATACAAACGTATTTTATTTCCGTGTCCGTTCCGTGTTTTTTTTGGCGGACCGTATGTGGAACCATTCTTTTCAATGGGTCTGTCCAAAAAACTGAAGGTTCCGCAAAAAAATAGAATATGTCCTATTATTGTCCTTATTACGGAGACGGATAGTACTGTTCTATTAGGGGCCAGCTGTTCCGTTCCGCAAAATATGGAATGCACACGGATGTCATCCGTATTTTTTGCGGATCCATTTTTGCGGACTGCAAAATACATACGGTCGTGTGCATGAGGCCTTAAAGAGAGTAACCCAGAATTTGGACAACATAAAACTGGAGACAGATTCCCTATTAGAGGTTTAGTCACTATGCCCACTGGCTCATAGAAAGTCCACACATTGCTTGTGCTTGGCTTGTTGAGGAGAGCTGATCACATGTAAAGGGGGCAGTGCTCTGCAGAGCGCTAAGACACCGATCCAAAATTCTGACATCACTATCAGATCAGTTTTGTTTTTTTAAATGACAGTAACACTATAATCGAGCACCATGGCCCTTGACACCAATGTTTAATATTGCCCGTCTCATATCAGAAGACAGCGCAAGGTGGAATACCCTTTTAAGCAGTGCTTGTTTACATGGCCCCTGCATTGCAGTAAACTCTAAGTAAGGAAAACTGACGTGGGACAAAACCTTCACATATCTGCTGAATAATGAAGGCGTTTCAGGGTCAATCCTGCCGAAAGATCTACATCAAGGAGGCATCAGCATATTGAGGAACTACAAGCACCAGCAGGTAAAGAAACTTGTTCCTGATTTTCAGAGCCATCAACTTTTTTGCATTTATCAAGGTCCAAAATGTCATCACAGCTAAGTGCAGTGACGACGGCCATAGTGTATGTTAAAGCATACTCTGACCATCGATCAGCCGGCATGTCCTGCCTTTGTTACATAAAGGGGATATAGGTCCCCCTATAATAACTGCCTCCATTATGTACACATTACTTCATACTCAAAAGCAACTTTAGTTTTAGGTACCACCGTGTCACAGATGTTCCCACATCTGCTGCCTAAGCAATTCTTGGAGTACAGAGGAGATGCTCGATACCAATCTACATTGTTGGTGTCTGACTTTAATAACACTGAGGTTTCGGGCGTATACAAGTACTTTCCGATTGCCCATAGGAAGAGCTCAACACCAAAACATTGTCACTTCTCCAGTGTCAGAATGATCTGCAGTGCAGTTCTGTGCAACACAAAGCCGCCCCTAAATCCTCTTTGGTTCATCCAGCTCTCATCCGTTCTCAGAAACATGGCACCTCTGAGCTGAACACAAACAGGGCTCCCAAGTCTATTTCTGGTCTTCAGAAAGCGATGTCAATTCTATGGTGGCATGCTCTTCTTCTCCGTCCCCTGACTCACAGGGCAAGGCTACTATAGTGCTCCCAGCCGGTGCTATTTGGGCCAGGTTCTGTATTGTCGCTCCCAGGCCCTGCAGCGTCAGCAACTGGATGGGACTTACTACTTTGAGAATGGTGCTACTGTCTTGCATAGCTGCCGTACTCAGGACAGTGAGGTTGGAGGAGTTGGGGTGAATCTCCAGTGTGCTGGGAAAATTGCTCCCTGACGGGCTAAGTATAGTATAACCCCCCAAAATGGAGGAGGGAGAACTGGCCTGAGAGCTAGAGTTCCTGTTTATGATAGTGGAGCTGGAGGAGGAGGGGATGGAGGCGGAAAGTAGTTTACTAAAGGGCACACCGGTCAGTTGAGAGAAGGACATCCCTTGCGGCAGGGTGATCTGTGTTTGCTGAGAAGAGATCTGGGAGCTGATGGCGGCAGGACCTGAAGTGGCTCTGGTCAATCGTGGTCGTTTGGCAGGAGGGGGTGCATTGACTGGCGTCAGGGTCATCAGGACGTTGTTTAGGTGCTGGGATTTGTGTTTCAGTTCCTTGGCTCTTCGTCGATGCTCATCACACTGCTGCTCCAGCGCTGTGAAAGAATATTTAACATAAACTGAAATTTGCCACTTCTGTATGATATAACATATGGAGACTGAAAATTACACCCACCAAAAGAATATATTGTCCAGAAGAACATTGTTACTCCAAAACACATGAGGAATGGACTACTGCCTCACTAGTACTGTCCAAGCGCTTCGGTTTTCGTAAGCTCCATCAAAACTGTACTTGAGGGAGCAAGTGTCCACTATTAAGGCTACCAAGGATTGTGAGCCCAAACCAGTAGTGAAGGTATAATTAAAAAGACCTGTACCTGTTCTTTGCTTTTGACTCGCACCTGGTTTTAGCACACAATAACTGACCAAATAACTGAAGTGTGAACGTGGCCCAACTCCCAAGGAAAAAGTGTTTTGCACATGGCCACCCAAGTCTCTGAATCCCTTAGGTCAGGGTTCAATGACCTCCAGCATTTCAGCTGCTGTTAAACTACAGCTCCTAGCATGCACCATTCACTTCTATGGGCATGTTGAGAACAGATGAGCAAATATGCATGCTGGGAGTTGTTGTTTCACAACAGGTAACTTGCTGACTTCTGCTCTAGGCCATCCCACATCAAAGAGCAGTGACCGTCCAAGAATCCAACATCATGGCTGATAAGTATAAAACGGTTTACTAGAGCTCCAACATCACCCTTTTAATTCATTAAAAGTCTTGATCTAAATTTTAAAAAAAATCACAATAATACCCCCGGGATCGGTCCGTACCTGCCAAGTCCCTTGTGTATTGCTCCCTGGAGCGGTCCACTTGGCTCTTGTGACCGGCTAACACTTTCTTAATGAGGTCCAACATCCCAAAGTTTTGGACAATGTTGTTGAGCAACATGGCATCTATTGGAGAGAAGAGACACCATTGAGAGTTATCCTATGCTCACGACTGGCGTGTGCGACATTCCTGTTGTCCAGTGTGTTCTTTCCCCTAAAGAACAGATTTAGTCATTTCTGACCCGACAAAGCATGATTTAAATTAGAAAACAATTCTGAACTGGACCATCTGGTGACAGACTACAAGAAATGTCATGCCTTAATACAGTGACCACTTGAGATCTTTGTACTGAGACACCAACCCCCAGCATCCAACATGCCAACAGTTTATCACTGCAGCTCACAATTTTAAATGCATAAAAGGCATCAGCAGATATTGCGTAGTCCGAAAATGTGTCAGCCAGTAGTTGCATGGTTTTGAAAATAATACCTCAGTTTTTCTTGCAAAATTGTTCGGCCATTGACCACTCTATGTTTGTGGGGCTTCGGTCACACACACGTACACGTAACATCTGCCCATACCATAATGATGTGTATGTGAACATACACTACATCTACTCTATAAGCATGGACACTAGGATCTGCAGAATGTGCATGTTCTTACTGCCACAGGGAGAGACTAAAATGTTGCTTCCATACATCTCTTACTGTGGAACAAAGGAACCAGACAGACCTATATGCCATATTTTGGTGGCGTGTTCCTGCAAATGAATGTACAGTTACATCCATGAGCTCGCATGGGCACCGAAGCTATAAACCCAAAATCCGCAACGAGAGCCAGATTTAATACACAACCAGACTCCCACTTCAATGGCTGTTTTTGGAGCTATCTTGAATCCTGGCAACCACAGCATCTAAAAGGTTTGACAAAGTAAGTGACTACCCCGCCACCCCTCATCCCCGAGAAGTGAATGCTATGGTTGCTGTGGCAGCCTGGAGCCCACAAATGGCTCCCATCTTTTTGGTCTTATTAGGCTTGTCAGTGTTTCTGGCATAATACACTGCAACATGTGTATTGCAGTGTATTATACTAGTGGTCAAGCCCCCAGTGGGGGAATGGGTTTAAAGATACAAAGAAAACTAAAACCCAAAAGAATACTCATTAAAAAAAAAAATGGGATAAAAAAAATAATATACACTTAATTGGTAATGACAAATCTGTAACAATCTAAACGAATAAATTATCCATATAGTAGCCAGAACTGCAGTTTTTGCCTATCCTGTCCCCCCCCCCCCCCCCAAAAAAAAAACTGGAATAAAAAGTGGTCAATAACAAGTACCACCAAAAACGAGTGCTTTTCCTGCAAAATAAAAATCATTCAATGGAAAAACAGAAAGTTATAGTTTTCAGAAAATGGTGACACCCAAAAATTTTTGGGGGCACAAAAATGTTAAAATTTAAGAACCTGTATAAATTTGGTATTGCTGTCGTTTTACCGGCCAACAGAATAAACGCAAAATGTTATTTATGCCCCACAGTGAACTGTGCAAAATGTAAAACAAACCCAGAAAAGATGAAAAAAAGTTAATAAGTTAGCACAAATGGGGTCATTGAAAAATACCCATCATCCTGCAAAAATAATCACTCACAGACCCATGTCAATGGAATAATAAAAAATAAAAAAGTTATGGCTTGGTAAGCGATGGAGAAAAAATAAATAAAAAGTCTGGTTCTTAAGGGGTTAAAGGGAATCTATCACCAGCGACCTCCCTATCAAACGGTTTGCATAGGCACATAGATGCTGTTCAGGTTAATAAAAAATAATCATCATTCGGGAATGGAGCTTCAGATCAACAAAAGAAAAAAGGAGATTTTTGTATAACTTACCAGTTAAATCTCTTTCTCGCTCTTCCTTGGGGGACACAGACCTTGGGTATAGCTCAGCTCCCTAGGAGGCGTGACACTAAGTAAAACTGTTAAGCCCCTCCTCCATCAGCTATACCCTCAGCCTGGAGATAGAGGCTACCAGTTGCGTGTCCAAGTAGTGAAAGGATAACAACCAATAACGGAAACAACCAGCCAGCAACCCAACGGGGCGCCAGACCATAACCCTGTAACCAAACACAGAAGGGTGGGTGCTGTGTCCCCCAAGGAAGAGCGAGAAAGAGATTTAACTGGTAAGTTATACAAAAATCTCCTTTTCTCGCCCATTTTCCTTGGGGGACACAGACCTTGGGACGTTCAAGAGCAGTCCAAGAAGGGAGGGACCACAAACCCAAGGCGGAACACCACCAGAGCATCAGGAAACCGCTGCCTGCAAAACCAGGCGGCCCAAAGCAGCATCCGCTGATGCATGCGTATGCACCCTATAGAACTTTGTGAAAGTGTGCAGAGAGGACCAAGTGGCTGCTTTGCACAACTGTTCAGCCGAGGCCCGATGCCTCTGCGCCCAGGAAGCTCCGACTGCTCTGGTGGAATGAGCAGTGACGCCGAAAGGCGGAGGTCTGCCCTTGGCTCGATAAGCCTCAGACACCGCCAGTTTAATGAAACGGGCAATAGCCACCTTGGAGACCGCCAACCCTTTGCGCGAACCCTCCGGAACCACAAACAGGGAGTCCGTGCGCCGAAAGGACCCGGTGACCTCCAAGTAAATCCTCAACGCCCTGACCACATCCAGACGGTGCAGTTCCCGTTCTCTGGGGTGGGAAGGAGAGGGACAGAGCGACGGAAGGACGATGTCCTCATTGATGTGAAAGGCGGAGACCACCTTTGGCAGGAAAGTCGGGACAGGCCGAAGCACAACCTTATCCTGGTGGAAGATCAGGAAAGGTTCGGAGCAAGAAAGAGCCGCTAACTCCGACACCCGTCGGAGAGACGTGACGGCCACAAGAAAGATGACCTTGCAGGACAGAAGGCGAAGGGAGACCTCCCGTAAAGGCTCGAAGGGGGCTGATTGGAGCGACGAGAGCACCACATTCAGGTCCCAGGAAGGAACTGGAGGGCGGTACGGCGGAACAGAGTGAGCCACCCCTTGTAAAAAGGTCTTAATTGGCCCTAGAGGGGCCAGGGGACGCTGGAGAAGATTAGACAGCGCCGAAATCTGACCCTTCAGAGAACTGAGGCACAGCCCCAGGTCCAGACCCGACTGGAGGAAGGACAGGATTGTGGGAAGAGAAAACCGGAGAGGTGGGATGCTCCGGAACTCACAGAACCCCAGATAGGACCTCCAAACCCGATAGTAGATCCTAGAGGATACGGGCTTACGAGCCCGGATCATGGTGCGGACTACGTCCGCGGAGAAACCCCGTCGCGTTAAGACGGCGGTCTCAATAGCCACGCCGTCAAACGTAGCGAGCCTAAATGCTCGTGGAAGATCGGTCCCTGAGAGAGAAGGTCTTCCCTGGAGGGCAGTGGCCACGGTGCGTCTGCCAACAGCAACATTAGGTCGGCGTACCAAGACCGGCGGGGCCAATCCGGGGCGATTAGAATCGCGGGGACGCCCTCTGCCGCGATCCTCCGATGAACCCGTGGCAGGAGGGGTAAAGGAGGAAAGACGTACAGAAGGGAGAATTCGCGCCACGGAAGGACGAGCGCGTCGGCGCCGTATGCCTTCGGGTCCCGTGCCCTGGCCAGGTATAGGGGGACCTTGTGGTTGAATTTGGAGGCCATGAGGTCCACGTCGGGGCGACCCCAGCGAAGACAAAGGGCTTCGAACACCTCTGGGTGCAGGGACCATTCTCCCGGGTCGATGGTGGACCGGCTGAGGAAATCCGCCGCCCAGTTGTCCACCCCCGGGATGTAAATCGCAGATAAGGCCGGCACGTGCGTCTCCGCCCAGAGGAGAATGAGGGTCACCTCTTGCATCGCTGCAAGTGCCTCCCTGATGGTTTATGTATGCCACAGCCGTGGCATTGTCCGATTGGATCCGAACAGGGTGGCCCCTCAGCAGATGGGTCTAGTGTCTGAGGGACAGAAGAATCGCCCTCAGTTCCAGAATATTGATTGGAAGTCTGGACTCCGATAGAGACCAAACGCCCTGGACGGACCGGGGAGGGAAAACCCCCCCCCACCCCCGTAAGCTGGCATCTGTGGTAATCACCAGCCAGTTCAGTGGAAGGAAGGACTTCCCCCTTAGAGGGATATGCAACCACCAGCCGAGGGAAGCCCGAGCCAGGGGAGGCAGAAGAAAGGTCCTGTCCAGACTCCTCGGTGATTTGTCCCAGGCCGACAGAATTGCCCTCTGAAAGGTGCGGGATCGGAATTGTGCGAACGGCACCGCTTCGAAACAGGCAACCATCTTTCCCAACAACCGCATGCTGGATCTGAGGGAAGGGCGGTGATGACGGAGGAGACTGCGAACCGACCCGCGAAGGGCCAGACGCTTGTCCGACGGAAGGCGGACCTCCGCCAACTCTGTATCCAGGAGCATCCCCAGGAAGATCAGCCGTCTGGAGGGGGTAAGGGAAGATTTGGGGTGGTTGATAATCCAACCGAACCGCGTCAGGGTCTCCAGAGTGAGTTCCACACTGCGGGATGTCTGAGAGAAGGAGGGTGCCTTGACCAGGATGTCGTCCAAGTATGGGAGAAGAAAAACACTTCTTGAACGTAGAAGGGCCAAGACAGGGGGCCAGGACCTTGGTGAACACTCGAGGAGCCGTCGCCAGACCAAAGGGAAGGGCGACGAATTGGAAGTGATCGTCCCCCACCGCAAAGCGCAGGAAGCGGTGATGACATGGAGCAACCGGAACGTGGAGGTATGCATCCTGAATGTCGATTGAGGCCATGAAATCCCCTCTTTCCAGGGAGGCCACTGCGGACCTGAGAGACTCCATCTGGAATCTCTGCAGTCAGAGAAAACGGTTCAGGCGTTTTAGGTCCAAGATCGGACGCACTGAGCCTTCCTTCTTGGGAACCACAAAGAGGTTCGAGTAGAACCCCCTGAACCTTTCCGTCGGAGGCACGGGGGCGACGACACCCTTGTCCATTAGAGAGTGAATGGCCGCGAAGAAGGCGGCCACTCGTACGGGATCTCGCGGAGGACGGGATCGGAAGAAACGGTCTGGCGGAATGGACGCAAATTCGATTTTGTATCCGCAAGATACAATCTCGAGCGCCCATGCGTCTGAGATGTGGGCCCGCCATACGTTCCTGAATAGGAGAAGGCGGCCCCCCACCCGGGTGGGTGGGGGCGCACCTTCAGGCAGAGGGCTGCTGGCCTGTGGGAGCCCGTGCAGGCTGGGACTTGCGCCAGGTAGTTTGCGTCCGAAAAAACGGCTTCTTGCGTCTATCCTGGGCTGGGCCAGAGGAAGAAGAACTGGCCGCGGGTCTAGACCCGGTGGGCTTGCGAAAGGACCGAAAAACGGGACGAACCAGCGCGATCACGGGGGGCGCCCATTGGCCTGGACTGGGGGAGGTGAGTACTCTTCCCACCCGTGGCCTCTGATATAAGTTCGTCCAGACGGGTTCCGAACAGGCGGGAACCCGTGAATGGTAGGCCGGCCAAAGAGCGTTTGGAAGCGGCGTCCGCCGCCCAAACCTTCAGCCAGAGTTCCCTCCTGACAGAAACTGCCAGGGCAGAGGAACGGGCAATGAGGGCACCCGCATCAAGGGAGGCCTCACAGACGAATTTTCCGACCTGAACAATTAGTTGGGCTAAGGAACGGAGGTCCTGAACAGGGACGTCCGACCCTAACTCCCGTTCCAGTTGCAAACCCCATTCAGAGACCGCTTTGCCAACCCAGGCGGAGGCAAAGACCGGTCTAAGGGCCGAACCAGAGGCAGTAAATATGGCCTTGGAGAGGGATTCCGTACGACGGTCCTCAACAGACTGGAGGGAAGATCCGTCCTGTACAGGAATAGTAGTGCTTTTGGACAGGCGAGCCACGGGAGGATCAACCTTAGGCGGGGATGTCCACGTGGTCACAGAATCCGCTGGAAAGGGATAACAAATGTCCAGCTTTTTGGGTGTAATAAAGCGGACGTTAGGCCGAGTCCAAGCCTTGGATACCACAGAAGAAAAATCAGCGTGTATGGGAAAAACCTTGGAGGCCTGTTTGGGGCGGAGAAAGGACACGCCGGCCTGTTCAGAGCTGGGGGGGTCATCGTGTAGCTGAAAGGTATCACGGATGCTAGTGACAAGATGCCCCACCGCGGACGCCAATTTGGACGGAAGCTCTGAGTCCATGTCCACGTCCGAATCCGCCAGTTCTCCCTCAGAAAGCGTATCCCTTTGAGAGGATAGACTTGACTGAGCTCGCACGCATGGCGGAGAGAGCGAAGCATCTGGAGAAGATGTGCGCTCAACCCTTGAACGTTTCTGAGTATGCCGGGCCCTGGAAGATTCGCTGGGAGGCAGGGAACCAGTGGGGGCGGCAGAAACGGTAGTCCCAGCGGGTGCGACAGGGATTGTGGCAGCCTGCGGGAGAGGCGGTCTATCCACGAGACGGCCCACTACGTGTGTAAGGCTTTCCACCGCCTGAGACAGAGACCTAGCCCAGTCAGGGGGTTCAGAGGCACCGGGGGGCGTAGCGGGAAGCGGGCCCTGCACCGGGGCCTGACATGCAAGGCAATGCGGCTCAGATTGCCCACGCGGAAAAAGTTCCTTACAGGCGGTACAGGCATGGTACCAGGGTTTGGGGGCACCTGTGGGATCTGACATGCTGAAGTGTGGTTGTACTCTAATATAGAGACCACAAAGGGTTATAGCAGCTATGACCAGGAGGGTTAACTGTCCTACCAGTGCCTCAGAAGAACGTCAGGAGATGGCCCAGATCAGCAGCAGCAGAGAAGCAGTGAACAGCAGTGAGCAGCAGAGAGCAGCAGAGAGCGCCCACAGAAGCCGAGCGATGTACACAGGAGGTTAGAGTCCCCCACCGTGTCCCAGCTTCCTGTCAGGAGTGAGGAAGCGCGGGAAACCTCAGCAGAAAGCACGGGGAACAAGCTCCGCCCCCTCCAGCGCTTGAAATGTCTCCTGTGAAGGAGAACGTAGCTCCGCCCCCAAAATGACGCGCGCGTAAGCCCCGCCCCCTGCCGGGACCGCTAAGCCCCGCCCCCCGCCGGGACCGCTAAGCCCCGCCCCCCGTTCTCGGCGGGAAGGGGGAGAGAGAGAGAAGAGAAAAATGGAGTCAGCCCCGAATGAGGGGGAGGGGGGGGGGGGAGAAAGATAGCAGCGTGGGGGGGAACGGCGTGGGGGTGCTGAGGATGCTGCTGTGCTGCATTGTCCTGCAGATGAGCGCTCAGAATGAGCGACCACGGGTGCCCCCCTTACCCAGAGGGGTAGATGCTGCAGATAGGGACGGGGTATGGGCTGGAATAGCCATCTCACCGTCCGACGTCTTCACCCTCAGTCCTTTCCAGCAGGGTCGCCCCTTCAGCCACTGGCACCGCAGTGGCAGGAAGCTGGAAGAGGGGCTTGGCGTGCGGGCGACCCCCTAGCTGGCGGGATGTAGGGGAGCCATTGCTGCCCAGATCCTCCTATTGCTTCTGTGGGGGAGGCAGCAGTGCAGATAAGTTGGCACTGGCGCAGCTCAACCCCGGGAGAGCAGAGAGGTCTAATGCGTCTCTGGTATCCCTAAGAAAAAATAAAATAACAAAATTAGAAGAAAAAGTAAAAATAACAAGGAGAAAACAGCCCTGCAGTAGCAGGGAGTGTCTTGCCTCCTTGGACACTAAGCTAAAACTGGTAGCCTCTATCTCCAGGCTGAGGGTATAGCTGATGGAGGAGGGGCTTAACAGTTTTACTTAGTGTCACGCCTCCTAGGGAGCTGAGCTATACCCAAGGTCTGTGTCCCCCAAGGAAAATGGGCGAGAAACAGCGTTTTAATCGGGTGAACTACACCAGGTAACAGATTCCCTTTATTTTAATTTAATCACAGTATTTTTATTTTTTATTGTCGAGCAAATTGCAGCAAAATGACATTCAGCAAGTAACATTTGTTAATAAAGTGCATCAATATTACAATATCTATTTGTTTTTGTCCTCATTACGCCGCTTGCTTGACATTATTTTTCCCCTATTTTCAATACCCCCCCCCCACAACAAAAAGTGCATTGTATTGTCTAGTGTTGTACAGCACTGCATTATATTGCATTGTGCGGCAACACGGCCAACTCGACATCCTATCTTACCCAACAGATCATATCCTATATTGCGCTACAAGTATGGGGCAATCCACGGATTCAAGTTCCATCTCTCAGCGATCCAACACAGCATAATGTAATCTTTAGCGTTGACAGATTCCCTTTATAAAAGTAGTCAATTCTTGTGCTGCACCGATAAAGCTAACCACTTCCTTGTCACTGGGGTATGTTTTTCCTATAATATATGGTATAATCAGAGAAAAGTAATGCTGGATAATAGACCTTGTAGCTGGATGGGTGGCATCTGCAGTCGCTGCTTTAGCCCCTTCATAGTCTCCAGCAGCTCCTGATGAAATTCTTGAATGACTTCCCCCAGGAGCCCTGCATCCCGCAAACCTTGCCAGAAACAAAGGGTATCATCTGCAAAAAATGTAAGAAAAAATATCGATGCAAAATTAGTCAGATCTGCTGCACTGGAACACGGCGAAAACTAACAGAAGCCATACTGGTGGGTTTCACCCAACTTAAAGAGGACCTTTCATGAGATTGTGTTACAAACTGGTATGCTTAACAGATCGGGCGGCCCTACAAATGCAAGCACTTTTTTTTTTCTAAAATACCCCTCCGTTCTGCCGCTGTGTCCCCCGCACTTTTTGGTGGCTAATAATTTAATTTACACCATCGGTACAGGGAGGAGGAGACATTTGGTTTTCTCAAATCAGTGTCTCCTTCTCCATGGAGAAGATGAGCTGTTTTTCTCCCTGGCTGACGCGCTCCGCTGCTATTGGACCGCGCTAGAGCCAGGGAGGAGACACGTCCATTGAGAAAACCAAACGTAGTCTCCTCCTCTCTGTAACTATGGTCTAAATTAACATATCAGGCACCGAAAATAGCGGGGGACACAGCGGTGGAATGGAGGGGTATTTTAGAGTAAAAAAAATAAAAATAAAGTGCTTGCATCTGTAGGGGCCGCCCTATATGGTAAGCATATCAGTTTGTAACACATAATCCCATGAAAGGGACAGATATAATGAAAACGCATCTGAACAGACATCTGTGATCCTCCAACCGGTGGATCCTACCTTAGACCTTCCAACTCATGAATGGTTGCTCTTACCAGCGACGGTGCTACACCACTCTCCGGAATTTTCACAGGTTTCAATTGTGATTGTTGTTGGGTTTCCATTCACTGTAAAATCTAAATATGGAAAGACAAAATGACTGTTAATTCGACAAGTGGCATACGAGAGGACCACAGCAATATATATGGATCATCAGTCTACCTGCAGTACTCACATACAGTAAATTTCCTGGTCCAAGCTCAGACATCCACCTTAAAGGGACATTTTCTTGCATCATGTGAGCTGCACCCTGACCACTGGAATTCTACAGCATCTGCCATGTAAACTTCTCTATGCAAGTCTACAACTGGCTCATTGCGAGTCTCATAGACTTGCATTGAGAAGCCGACAGAGCAGACCCTGTCAGACTCCAGTTGGTTATATTGCAGGTCACATGATGCAATAGCGGCCAGGAACAGAGTTCATTATCCTGCAATAGATAGCGGCCTGTAATGTGATTTGCTGCAGTAAACTACTCATGTAATTTACAAACGGAGGTCATCATAAAAATAAATAAAAAAGTGCTTCTTTAAATGGCATGTCCACATCTAAACATTAGATTACATGGTCGTATAAATCTAGAAAAACAAAGCTTTTTTCTTAAAGAAACAGCAGTCTTTGTCACAGGCTGCCCTGGTATAGCATTCACTTGAATGGAACTGACCTGCATGACAGACACTGCTTAGAGTGGCGGTATTTTTTTGGGCTGAAAGCAGCTGTTTTACTAAATTCAATAACCCCTTTAACATGACACTACTTACTAGTTTCCCTAAGGGCTCATGCACACAACGTATTTTTCTTCCGTTTCCATTCCGTTTTTTTTACAGGTCTGTATGCGGAACCATTCATTTCAATAGGGCTTGAAAATAAAACAGAAATGACTTGTGTATTCCGTGCCCGTATTCCCGCATGTCCGTTCCGGAAAAAAATAAAATAAATAGAACATGTCCTATTCTTGTCTGCATTGCGGACAAGGACAGGCATTGTTACAATGGATCCGCAAAAAAGCTGATGCAACAGGGACATCACACGGATTTTTTTTTTTTTGTGTGCGCATCTGTTATTTGTGGAACCTAAAATACATATGGTCGTGTGCATGAACAGTAAGTCTAACTCTCCTTTCTGCTGGCACTGTGCTCTCAGCGGCTCCTACAGCTGATTGTGAAGGGGTGCCAGCAATCAAACCCCTGAAGACCGACCCCAAGGGTTATCAATTTTAAACTCTGGTGAGGGCCCTTTAACCAGATGGCGTGGGGGTTCAGTAATGAGGTGACACTGCTTGAAATACTTATTCTCTTTGCAGAAACTGAAACTGTGTGGTGCCATTAAACCAGGCGGAAGTTAAATGCCCCTGGGGCCTCTTTTGTGTGTGCTAACAGCAAAAACCTGCTTCTCCATGTTTGATGGCACAGAGATATTTTTCCTTGTGAGTAAGGGCAAACAGTATGATTAAACAATCTGCATCAAATATGCTAATCACAGGGGCCCACTTGGAGCCGGGCACCAGCTGGAATACACAGCCGCAGCCCCACTCTAAGGCATGAGTGTGGGTGAACGCACATAAGATCCGCACAAATTTCCGTGCATTTCTAATAGCCGTTTTTGGAGCAGATTTGATGCTGTTTTGCCACAGATCTCACCCATCACTGGAAAAGGGTGAAATCTGCAGCTAAAAACGCTGAACAGACACAATCCGCGTAGTGTACATGAGATTTGTCTAATCTCATACTCTTTGCTGGTACTGTACCACGCTGTGGTTTCTCTGCACGTATTCCTCAACGTGTGCAGGTGGCTGTACATTACAGATCACAGGAACCTCGGATTCACTCTGTTTAATGCTGCAGTAAACGCTGATCCATGCTTAGGTACCTGCAGTGTAGTTTTATTAAACCCCTATCACTGTTCAGTTGCTCCGAGTTTTATAACAGGCTTTTTTTCCCCTATCTTCAAACATCTGCAGCATACCTGAAAAATCTTCATAGGAACTTCCCCGTCTGAAATGCAAAATATCAGGAGTACGTCCAGGGTGTCTCTCTTCACACTGTAACTCTCGATCTGCCTAATCTCATCTGAAATCCTGTGCCAGTGCACTAAATGCATTACCATGTGCAGGCACAATCAGCTATTGTTTCCAATTAGGCCCCACAGTTGTTCTGTGCAGGCGCCAGTGATGTCATGTGCACACAGCATCACACGAGGGGAACAGCCATGAAGCCAGACTGGAGTAAAGGGTTGCACTCTGTACTTACACAGGATAATTTCATCCATACATAGATGGGGTTGCCGTCAATCAATCCCTAGGAAGAGTGTAGTACTATAAGGCCTCATGCACACGACCGTTGTTTTGGTCCACATCCGATCCGCAGTTTTTGCGGCTTGGATGCGGACCCATTCACTTCAATGGGGCCGCAAAAGATGCGGACAGCACTCCGTGTGCTGTCCGCATCCGTTGGTCCGTTCCGAGGCCCTGCAAAAAAAATATAACCTGTCCTATTCTTGTCCGTTTTGCAGACAAGAATAGGCAGTTATATTAATGGCTGTCCGTGCTGTTCCGCAAATTGCGAAACGCACACGGACGCCATCCGTGTTTTGCAGATCCGCAATTTGCGGACTGCAAATTACACAACACTCATGTGCATGTAGCCTAAAGCTCATGAATACACTGGACTCTTCAACTGTAGAACCCAGTGGATTCTTTTCATCTGATTAACATACAGTGCAAGAAAAAGTTGAACAAACACTGTTCAGGTACAGGGGGTTACTTGGAAACTAATAGGGATCAAAAAAAGAGGACTTTAATCCACTACTATTGTCCAGTCATCCCCTGAGGAAGCAACTTGCAAAACGTGCATGAACATTATTGTTTTGTAATCCGTTTCAAGGGAGGGTACCATAATATAAGGCTCATTATTGGGATTTCCACTTTTTACTGATATATGACATATATTGTGGCTTTTCTTTCTTTGTATATGCCGCTGCTGCTGACTTTTTTTTAAATTGTACATTAATAAAGAATTTATTTATATGCTGTGCATTTATAATTTTGGTGCATAGATTCGAATACTACTGCAGTCTAAGGTATTTTGACAGGCTTTATTTTAAGTCAATCTGCAAACATGACCTAACAGGCAAATTACTATGGCAAGCCTGAGACCTTTCACGAGGCACCAGGCTGCCACAGAAACTGATCGGAACCCTGCAATTTAGTTACAAGGGCTCCGATCGAAGGACAGAGGTGCCCCCTCCCCATTTAATTGACCAGATGCCGCAGTCGCTTCGCTATTGACTGCGAAATCTGAGGGATCAAATGAGCAGGATCAGAGGTGTCCGCTGTATTACACAGCCAGCAAGAACCCCCCCGTGTATAGAGCAGGCACAGCTTGTGAGCCTGCTCTATACATACCCTGTGTACTTATGACAGATATATCTGCCTTTAAGTGGTTAAAAACAAAAGGGTAACCCCTCCCAAAAAAAAAGGCAATTTTTTTTTTTTTTATAACTAAAGCTTATTCGATTATTTATCATAATTGGTAATATTCCATAAAAACAAATTAATAACTGCAGAACAGCATTTTTGCAAAAAAATAAATACATTTTTTGATCTAAAATTAAAGGCTTACATATACCATATTTTCACAGTATAAGACGCACTTTTCCCCCCCCAAAAATGGGGGGGGGAATAGCAGTGCGTCTTATGGGGCGAATGCTGCTGATCTTGCCGAGTTTTCAATGATACACCCGCCGCGAGGTGGGTGTATCAGCTGTGAGGGAGGAGGGGCTGGGGGCCGGCATCTGCTTTTATAATGACAGCGGGGCCCGTGCAGTGACTGTATTCTACTACACGGGCCCCGCTCACTGTATAATCGTATCTCTAATAGTTAATTGTTATGTATATAATCGCATAATGAGCGCTGTGTATTACTTACAACTACAAGCGCTCGCCGCTCGGTAGGTAGCAGAGAGGAGGGAGGAGGCAGGCTGGGAGGACGGGCGCTGGCAGTGTGAGTCATACGTCACGTGCCTTATCCGCCCACTTTATAAATGAAGCAGGCGGCGTGGGCGCATGACGTATGACTCACGCTGCCAGCGCCTGTCCTCTCGGCCTGCCTCCTCCCTCCTCTCTGCTACCTACCGAGCGGCGAGCGCTTGTAGTTGTAAGTACCGTAATACACAGCGCTCATTATGCGATTATATACATAACAATTAACTATTAGAGATACGATTATACAGTAAGCGGGGCCCGTGTAGTAGAATACAGTCACTGCACGGGCCCCGCTGTCATTATAAAAGCAGATGCGACCCCCACCCCGTGTATTGAGGGTCATTCACTACAGGGACACTTATGGAGGGGATCTGTGGATGACACATAGCATAAGATGCTATACATGTGTCATACACAGATCCTCATAACAGTGCCATCCAGAGAGCCCAAGTGCCACCCACAGATCCCCCATAACAGTGCGTCACCCACAGATCCCCCATAACAGTGCGTCACCCACAGATCCCCCATAACAGTGCGTCACCCACAGATCCCCCATAACAGTGCGTCACCCACAGATCCCCCATAACAGTGCGTCACCCACAGATCCCCCATAACAGTGCGTCACCCACAGATCCCCCATAACAGTGCGTCACCCACAGATCCCCCATAACAGTGCGTCACCCACAGATCCCCCATAACAGTGCGTCACCCACAGATCCCCCATAACAGTGCGTCACCCACAGATCCCCCATAACAGTGCGTCACCCACAGATCCCCCATAACAGTGCGTCACCCACAGATCCCCCATAACAGTGCGTCACCCACAGATCCCCCATAACAGTGCGCCATCCACAGATCCCCCATAACAGTGCGCCATCCACAGACCACAATTAGTTCAAAACCCACCAAAAGCACACCTTTTGGTTCAAAATATATTTTTTCTTATTTTCCTCCTCAAAAAACTAGGTGCGTCTTATGGGCCAGTGCGTCTTATACGGCGAAAAATACGGTAGCTACAAAAAAATGGCAGCTCCATAAAGCAACTTGTCCTGCAAGAAACAAGGTCTCATACAATGACACAATTATGACCACGGTAAAGCAAAGAGGTGGATCAGACAGTTGATCTGGTCAAGGACAAAATTGGCCCTGTGCTCTAGGTTAAAGCACATGAAATACATTTCTTATATTTGGGGGAACTATTTTATTATTATTTTTTAATCCAGGAGTCTTCTCACCTGTGGCCGTAAGATAGTTTCCTCAGTACTTACCCATCCATCGAGCTCCCAAAGCCACGGTCTCCACTGCTCTTAATCTTGCTGCAGGCTCTTCTTCTCAGACCCCGACCGGATGGGTTACCAAGTCTTCCTGTTCAGTGGCATACACTGTACATACAGTAGACTCGGGAGGACTCAAGAACACACCCAGATAGGACCTAAGTGGAAGAGCCCGCAGCCAGTCTCAAGAAACCAAAAAAAACGGATCTGCAAAAAATACGGATGGAATGCACATAGAGTACCTTCTTTTTTTTTGTGTTGACCCATTGAAATGAATGGTTCTGCATACGGTCTGCAAAAAAAAAACGGAACGGACACGGAAAGAAAATACATTTGTGTGCATGAGCCCTAAACAACCTAAAGAATTCTTGTAATGTCTATGGAAGTCTATGTAATGTCTATGGGGCAGCTAAGAAAATTGTAACTACCACAGACATGAACAACAACCGTGAAAACATCTCCATTCAGTCGCCAGTTGAATGGCGGCAGCAGAACGCAGCCAGGGGTCCTCCACCTATTACACCCTGATGGCACATCATCAGCTAAGCCATAAATGACCAAGATGAAAACGTTCAATGAAAATTGTAGCTGAAACTTCCTCTTAATGGATTTGATGCATAATGATACGGACACAACCTGCGGCTCTGCATTAGTGATGGAGCCAGAGGCTTTAACAAACACATCATGAAAGGCTGAACTTGAAAATTACACAAGAATTAATAAAAATCTTCTGCGCTCACAAGGCTACACATCAGCTTTGACCCACTGCAAACCGAGCACTTGCTTAGGGAAAAATGCAAGAATTTTTTTTTTTTAACAAAGAACCCACAAATATCTAGAAGTTGGCAAGCACATTACTTACTCTCACCGGAGGCAGTTGTGATGGGAATGTACTCTGTAGACACCTGGCTGCAGAGCGACACGCGGCTCCCCGTCACATCGATCTTGGTGCTTCGGCAGGTATTCGAGCAGACCTTTGAGTGCTGATAAAAATCCAGCTCTCCAGAGTCCATTATCTTTCTGGTATAGAATGAAGAGGTAACATCATTTTAACATTAAACATTTCAAGAACGGAACTCTACCCATACACAGAGGCCCTGGGGTCTAGGTTCAGGCAAGCCATTTGTGTGTTGTAACATTCACCATGCTACATACACAATAATGCGCTAGATGTTACATGGAAAACAATAAGGAGTGCAGCACACGCTTTATCTCTGGTATATCTGAAGTTATGTCCCTGGACAAAAATGCAAAACAGGTTCTGTAGGTCTTAGGTTTCTCAATGGTTCTAGTGACAACAAAATACATGAAAAAGAAACTGCACTATTAGACTCACACACAAAACAAACATAAAACACAACTACATGTGCAGTACATTATAATGCAGTAATTTTGCCAAATAGTAATTGTACGCCTGTAGGCATTATTTATTTTTTACAGAGCCACTAGGTGGCACTGTCCTATTTAGACTATAAAACACTTTTTAGCAAGAAAAACTCTTGCTAAAAAGTGTCTGTCTCTTACAGTCTGCAGTTGAGGTGGTCCAGCAGGACCCTTCATACTGATCATAGTTGGAGCTGCTGTCCTGCCATTATGTGTATTATAAACCTGCTATGATACTTGCTGCAGAATCACATACTCTCTGAGGAGCTGGTTGAAATATCAGCTAATGAATAGGAAGGACACGTTTGAGGTTAGCTCAGCGTCTAGGTCCCTGTGCCGATTTGGGGTCGCTCTTTGCAGGGCTCCAACTACGGTCAGTGTTGTGGGCTAGTGTTCTCTGTTATCAGGCATTAGCTTGATAGAGTGACTGCCCAGCAGTGCAGTAGTATACAACATCCACTATAGACCAACCTCACACGTTTCACTGACATTAGTCCTAGGTGCTTGTTTTATAAAACGATAAAGGTTACGTTTTAACTTAAGTAGCCACTTTCTGTTAGCTTTGTGGCATAATGTGCATATGTATAATGTGCGTTCTGCAGAGCTGTGCGTGTGTATAATGTGCGTGCTGCAGAGCTGTGTGTATATTCTTAGAGCTGTGCATGTGTACATTGTGGATGCTGCAGAGCTGTGCATGTGTACATTGTGGATGCTGCAGAGCAGTGCATGTGTACATTGTGGATGCTGCAGAGCTGTGCATGTGTACATTGTGGATGCTGCAGAGCTGTGCATGTGTACATTGTGGATGCTGCAGAGCTGTGCATGAGTACATTGTGGATGCTGCAGAGCAGTGCATGTGTACATTGTGGATGCTGCAGAGCTGTGCATGTGTACATTGTGGATGCTGCAGAGCAGTGCATGTGTACATTGTGGATGCTGCAGAGCTGTGCATGTGTACATTGTGGATGCTGCAGAGCTGTGCATGTGTACATTGTGGATGCTGCAGAGCAGTGCATGTGTACATTGTGGATGCTGCAGAGCAGTGCATGTGTACATTGTGGATGCTGCAGAGCAGTGCATGTGTACATTGTGGATGCTGCAGAGCTGTGCATGTGTACATTGTGGATGCTGCAGAGCTGTGCATGTGTACATTGTGGATGCTGCAGAGCTGTGCATGTGTACATTGTGGATGCTGCAGAGCTGTGCATGTGTACATTGTGGATGCTGCGGAGCTGTGCATGTGTACATTGTGGATGCTGCGGAGCTGTGCATGTGTACATTGTGGATGCTGCAGAGCTGTGCATGTGTACATTGTGGATGCTGCAGAGCTGTGCATGTGTACATTGTGGATGCTGCAGAGCTGTGCATGTGTACATTGTGGATGCTGCAGAGCTGTGCATGTGTACATTGTGGATGCTGCAGAGCTGTGCATGTGTACATTGTGGATGCTGCAGAGCAGTGCATGTGTACATTGTGGATGCTGCAGAGCTGTGCATGTGTACATTGTGGATGCTGCAGAGCTGTGCATGTGTACATTGTGGATGCTGCAGAGCAGTGCATGTGTACATTGTGGATGCTGCAGAGCTGTGCATGTGTACATTGTGGATGCTGCGGAGCTGTGCATGTGTACATTGTGGATGCTGCAGAGTTATGCATGAGTACTTGTACAATGTCAGTCATAGAAACAGTTTAAATAAATTCATGAATAATAATAATAATTAATGAAAAGCATAATACACACTTTACACTTCAACTGTTCTGAAACTATCACACCCAGAATCCTCATTTCACTTCTATGGGAGTTACTAGAACAGCCAAGTAAGTTTGAATGCTGGGAGTTGTAGTTTCCCAGCAGCTGAAGTGTCGAAGGTAGACTAATGGCTAATGACAGGAGACACATATACTTGGATGAATCAATCTAAGGGGCCAATGATGTTTCTTTCAATGGGAGAGAAGATGACACATTAGGGTTAACAGGAGCTGACTGTAAACGGTTAGCCCCCCACCTTTTAGTGACCTTGACCCCTCCAATCCACTAGACCACCAGTTTTAAAGCAGAAAATGTTTTCTAATTTTCTGTTGTGAAAACCTGGGTTCAGTCTTTTAGTCTCAAAAAAATGTACATCAATCCTGAATATCTGTGCAGTTAGCACCATAAACTGCATACACAAAAAAAATAAAAGATTTATGAATTTACTGGTACTTTTCCCTATGACTTTGTGGGTTTCCGCTCTACCCCATACGAACCTGAGCATAACACCATTCATACGAATTGCCCTCTTCCAGTCCTTCAGCGTGGATTTTCCAGCCAGATGAACAAATTCCTTCGGACTTATTAAGTGCTCATTATACTGATAAACAGAGAGAGAGAGAATACAGCAGAGAGTCATAAAAAGGGGGAATATTAAAGGAACACTCCAGGCAACACTGATACAGTCTTATGTGTACTGAGGGGTGGAAATGACACAGGGATTCAAAGAGAGAAGGGGTTGTCTCATCATAGACAATGGGGGCATAACATTGTCTTATAGGTGCGGGTCCCACCACTAGGACCCACAGCTATATAGAGAACAAAGCCCCGCAAGGTGGTGGCTGGAGGACTTCGGTCTGGGCACCACCAAGCCGCCTCCCCATAGAAGTGAATAGGAGCGTACCACTCAGCTATTTTCGCCGGCCCCTTCACTTGCGGGGCTCTGTTCTCGATATAGGTGCAGGTCCTAGCGATGGGACCCGCACCTATAAGACAATGGGAGCATACATTCTCCATGATGAGATAACCCCTTTAAAGAGAGAATGCCCCTGTGATGTACCATTCTCTTAGACCCAGCAGAGGAGGATGCGTCAGTTTGCCTGGAGAGGCTCTTTGCAAAGGGGAAGAACCATTTGGGGCCACAAGACAATGTCAAAGAGAACTATGTGAAGTCAGATGCAGTATCAGTGATTTCTCTCAGCTGGTACGTACAGTGTGACAATATGCTCCGTCACATGAGGGTCCAAGGGAAAACACTAATAAGGACAGTAGGATAATATTATACAATACACTTTCCATTATTAGTCTGCCTAACAGGACAGGCCATCTCACCTGTACACATTTGACGTTAATCCCCGGACACACAAACTTCCTCCATAGGAGATCGGCCTTGCTGTCTCCGCAGGTAATAGGATACGCGATTTCTGCCTCCATAGCCTCCTCTTCCTCATCCCCCATCTTCACTTCTCAGCAGAAAAAGGTGAAAAGAAACATTTTCTTATGAATTTCTGAATGTTAAAACATGAAACTATGTGGTCATATAGTTTTATCCATGTATCTATTCTATCTATTTTGTTAATGAAATCCTATAGGGAAATTATAATTTTTTTAGTTTAAAGGGGTTTTACGAGATTTTGATACTGATGAGCCATCCTCTGGATAGGTCATCAGTATCTGATTGGTGGGGGTCTGACACCTGAAACCCCTGCTGATCAGCTATTTGAGAAGACACCAGAGCTCCAGTGAGCACCATGGCCTTCTCTCAGCTAGCCATGCACAGTGCTGTACATTGTATAGCGGCAGTTCTTGGTATCACACTCAGCCCCATTCACTTCTATGTGCTGCTCCAAGGCCAAGTGACCGATGAATGTGTTGTCACTGACCTAGGAAAAGCTGTGAAGGCCGCGGAGGTCACAGGAGCGCCACAGCCTTCTTAAACAGCCAATCAGTGGGGGTCCCGGGTGTCGGACCCCCACTGATCAGATAGCGATGATCTATGAGGATAGGTCATCAGTATAAAAATCTCAGAAAACCCCTTTAAACCTAACGGTTTCGTCTAGAAAAGCTAATCCAGTCTTCCTACTCCTCCCTCCTATTGAAATGAGATTGCGACTTTTTAAAAATGTCTCAGTGATAAATCGGGAGTGAAATTCATTAACATAGCTAGCCACACCCACTTCCTCACCCACATTTTACAACTGGAGTGAGGTTTGCGGTCTGCACCACGGGCACAGCTGTTTGAATGCAGCCTAAAAATGCAAAAAGTCACAAAGCTTTTTGGGAAATTAGGTCCAAAAAGTTGCAAAAGCCCCATTTTGCTACTTTTTGAAGCCAGAAGTCTGGAGCGAGAACATGATACATTAAGGCCAAAAAGTGAGAAAGAAACAAAACAAACAAAAAAAATACAAAAAGTACTAAGAGAGAGACACGCAGATACAGAGCCACAGAGAGAGAGAGAGACCCACACAAAGAGCTTGTTGATAAGACTCTTCACATACCTAATACAGCTTCATTTAGGTCAGAAGCACCAAACGCTGCTGCAGCTGCGGCAGCTACGTTCTCAGACTCCAAGGCTTCTTCTGACAGGGTCCTGCACAAAGATAAAGAGATGAATAATTACACTAAACATACATAAAGGCCCCCCAGTGTATATACACATCATTGTGAGGATAACACTCATATAGAGGATTGTGGATCCCAAAGGTTCTGAGAAAAGTTGATGCTTCTTCATAAGCAGGTCATCAATGTGGCCAACTGTCTGGAGATCACACAGAAGTCCAATGGGCTGTCTTTTATGGAGGTCCTTGGGGCCTTTTATGCCACAAGATGCCCCGGTGGTGGATCCCTACCTGAATCTCCAGGTAGAGATATCACTACTCCCAACCCAGGACAGTCTCCAGACGGGACTGCAATACAAACACGCGTGTGGATTTGTCTTTCTTGAACACTTTCATATAGACATGTCAGAAGGCAATGATGGGACTCTGTGGGCTTAGATACCACCCTCCCAAATACCTAAAAAGTAAATGCCCTCACCATCAGCCAACAGAAATCAATGGCTGAAGCTCAGAGATGGCCATCAAAGTCATTCTGTGCTAGCCCGATATGTCAGAAGAGGTGCACTGCCACAAAGCGACCACTACACTAGCACCACTGAGCTCCAAGTATGAAATATACAGCACATTACACAAAAATACTATAACCCATACTTTAAAAGTGTTCTGCAGTTATTAGATCATCATCAGCATCTGATCGGCGGGGGTCCGACACCCGGGACCCCTGCCGATCAGCTGTTTGAGAAGGCAGAGGCGCTGGCAGTAGTGCCGCGGCCTTCTTGCTGTTTACCGCAGGCCCAGTGACGTCACGACTAGTATCACTGGCCTGGGCGGGGCTAAGCTCCTTTCAAGTGAACAGAGCATAGCCCCGCCCAGACCAGTGATACTAGTCGTGACATCACTGGGCTTGCAGTAAACAGCGAGAAGGCCGCAGCACTACTGCCTGCGCCGCTGCCTTCTCAAACAGCTGATCGGAGGGGGCCCCGGGTGTCGGACTCCCGCCGATTAGATGCTGATGATCTATCTAGAGGATAGATCATCAGTTTAAAATAACTGTAGAACCCCTTTAAGTAAAACGTTTTAATTTTTTTTGTTAGTCCCTTTACATACTGTCTATAATCCCAAGCTATAACCTATATAGAGAGGCAAATAGCACAGATTGAATGAGCGATCGGCTGGCAGCCCCCCGTTGGAGGTGTTTGAAGACGCTCCCATGAGTTCCTCGGAGAAGCAGGGCAGCCTGTTGCCATGACGAAGCTGGGGGAGGCAGATGGACGCCACTGGTTACAGCTTCATAGCCGCTTCCCTCTCCGGAGAGATGCCATTTCGGCACAATGTCTGACCCCACGGATTACAATATATATATATATATATATAAGGCTCAGGAAGAAATGCAAAAGTGTTGTATGAACCTAAAAAGAGGAATCTCTGTGCTAGGGTGCCTTCACAAGCGGCGTAAAACCTACAAGAAAATATGCAGCATAAAGACTTCTCCCATGTTACCCTAGGGCAGTGATGGCGAACCTTTTAGAGGCCAAGTGCCCAAACAGTAACCCAAAACCCACTTATTTATCGCAAAGTGCCAACACAGCAATTTAACCTGAATACCAATACAGTATATCTTCCATGTACTTTATCATTTAGCTATAATATCCTGCCTACATTCAATGTGCTGCCTGTGCTGTTCATAGTGCGTCCTGCATGATGAATGGCAGGAAAAGTCTAAGGCATATTGGTACACCGTAGACTTTCTCCAGGGTGCGGGTGCCCACAGAGAGGACTCTGAGTGCCGTCTCTGGCACCCGTGCCATAGGTTCGCCACCACTGCCCTAGGGGGTTGACAAGTGTCAGTCCCTGCCCTGCGTTTGTAATAACAGCAGCAGCATAAATAATGATGTGCTACAGCTTTTCTGAAGCAGAAGGTCTCTATTTATTTCAATGGGGTCCACAAAAAAAATCCGGACCAGAGTATTTTCTGGCAGATTTTACCGCCATGTGCTAAGGCAGTGTAACTCTTCTAAAAAACACTCGTTCTCCTTGTGAATACACACAGGGAGGTGACAATCACCAAATAGGCTGCCATCCAAGAAAGGAGCGAGGCTGAGGCCCCAACAGAAACCAGGGAAGAGGACAAGAAGGTGCACGTCTGTCTGTCAGGCTTAGCAGCCAAAGGACACCGAGAAAAGATGGAGAGGGCCAAGACTTAAAGGGTTTGTGTCACAAAGCATATTCTACATTTTTCAAACCAGCACCTGGATCTAAATACTTTTGTAATTGCATGGAATACAAATTTTTGTATAGCCTGTGAGCTATTCAATACTATGTATCTGTATAGTGCCACCTGCTGGTTCTTTTTATTATTTTTGTCCATCTCACTGAGCTGATCTAACATACTTAGTTTAAATCTGCAGCTGCCATCTGCCATATGTTCTGTTAGAAGCTGTGGCAGTTGACAGATTACTGGGAGGGGCTGGAGAAGATCCAGCGGTCATGGTCCATATCGGAACCAATGACAAACTTAGAGGTAGGTGGAGCGTCCTTAAAAATGATTTTAGGGATTTAGGTCAAAAGCTTAGGGCAAGGACCTCAAAGGTAGTGTTTTCCAAAATACTACCTGTACCACAAGCCTCACAAGAAAGGCAGCATGAGTTTAGGGAGGTTAACAAGTGGCTCAAGAACTGGTGTGGGAAGGAGGGGTTTGGGTTCCTTGAGAACTGGGCCGACCTCTCTCTCGGCTACAGGCTCTATCGTAGAAATGGGCTGCACCTCAATGGGGAAGGGGCAGCTGTGTTGGGGAAGAAGATGGCTAGGAGGTTTGAGGAGTGTTTAAACTGGGGACTGGGGGAGGGTAATTACGTTATAGGAGGGGAAGATAGGGCAGATAGAGACCGAGGGGAAGGTAGTGGGACTGGGGAGGAATGGAAGGAGGGACTAGAACAGCTCAGAAGGAAAGGTGTAGGGTAAAAAAAATATACATAAACCTCTCAAATGTATGTATACTAATGCCAGAAGCCTGACTAATAAAACTGGGGAGCTGGAATTAGTGATGTGTGAGGAGGACTATGACAGAGGGAATAACTGAGACATGGCTGGATGATAGCTATGACTGGGCGGTTAATGTACAAGGTTACAGTCTGTTTAGAAAGGATCGCCAAAACCAGAGAGGGGAGGGGTCTGCCTTTATGTAAAGTCCTGTCTAAAGCCCACACTGCGGGAATATATAAGTAAGGGGCATGAACATGTGGAGTCACTGTGGGTAGAGATACATGGAGCTAAAAACAATAATAAATTACTAATAGGAGTTTACTATAAACAGGGGTGTGGAAATTTTTTTAAAAACTACTTGTCGAAGGACTAAAGCAGGGTCTCAATCTACTTGTCCCTCATGACAATCTACTTGTCCTGATACAAAAAGTAATTTTAAATCAAAACCATATTTAAGTGAATCCCATTAATGTACATGCCATACTGGGCCAGTGAATCCCTTTAATGTACATGCCATACTGGGCCAGTGAATCCCTTTAATGTACATGCCATACTGGGCCAGTGAATCCCTTTAATGGACATGCCAGTATAGGGAAGTCCCCGTCCCCCCCCTATTCATGGAGGGTGAGTGGCTGGAAGTTGGAACCTGGCAGCACTCCTATTGACACTTCAATGCCAGGGAGAAGAAGCAGAGCGGCAGCCTGACAGCAGAGCATAGCTGACCCAGAGCAGTCACCACACACACTACCTGCTGGGCTATCTATCACGGCACGGGCTGCCACCATGTCAGGAGCTCCTACTACAGCCGCTGACTAACGTGTGCCTCCGCTGGGAGCTGACTTCCGGCCCGTGGCGCCCGACTTCCAGCCTGCACAGGAGCGCTGATAACTAGTGATGGGAAGTTCGGATCTTTTAGGTGAATCGGTTCATTTGAATCAGCTCATTCAAATGAACCGATTCATGAATCGGATCTTCGGTTCACTTGCTGAGTCACTGACTGCTGAGCTGACTCGCAAGTGAACCGAAGACTCTAGGTGCCGGTGCGCATGCGCAGATGCTATACAGTCGATTCACAATCACTTGCTGCTGCTGACTCAGTGCAGTCGGCTCTTCAGCTCTCTAATTAGTAATGAGTCAGGATCAGGAAGAGTGATTTATTATAGGGATAGTGAAGGGAAGCTGAGGCTGACGCTGGACAGGAGTCAGAAGCTGTCACTGTGGTGTGCAATGTGCATTGTTACCCACAGTGACAGCAGTCTGACACTGACAGCAGTACAATGAACCAAGTGAAGTGATGTGAACCCACCCGTAGCTATATAGCTACTTAACTGAATGAGATGCCTTTAACATATATATCTCCTGACAAGCCAATTTGATCCTAAAGGGTTAATTTAATTCAACCTGTAATCTAAACTCTTGTGTCATCTGTCACTTCTCCTATCCCTTAATCTTATCACTGCTGCAACAAAAGCAGCCAGACAACCTCAGCCTCAGTGTAACCTGTTCTACAGTCTGACTCACGGCTCTTTTAACTCAAAGAATCGAATGAGTCACAAACTAAGTCGGATCTTTAGATTCTTTTAACTTGTGACTCATTCGATTAATTTCTATTCTTAGACTCCCTGCACTTGTGTGACTCAGACTACTCAGAGCTGCTAGTGTGCTTGCCTTGCCCCCTCAGCTCTGGTCGGTGATTGGTTGGTGGGCGGGGAGGGGAGGGGCTGGTAGAAGCCAGCTTCCACTCTAAGATCATATTACGCTCCTCCCCGTCCCTCCCTCAGGCTCCCTGCTGCCAGCGTCTCTGCATTGTCTGTGTGACTGAGCTGAGCCGTTTCAAACGGATCGGATCAGTCAGCCCTGCTACTTGCCCGCAGGGCTAAGCTGCCTGCACAAACTACCTGCCCGGCGCCCGGAACTGCATGTCCCGGGCGTCGGGCGATAGGAATTCCACACCCCTGAATTAAACCACCTAATATACCAGAGTCCACAGAAAATCTGCTACTAAACGAGATAGATAGACGAGGCAGCAAATCATAATGAGGTGGTTATTATGGGGGACTTCAACTACCCAGATATAGACTGGGAAACTGAAACTTGTATATCTCATAAAGGGAACAGGTTCTTGGCAATAACCAAAGACAATTACCTCTCCCAACTGGTTCAGGACCCGACTAGAGGGACGGCCATACTGGACTTAGTATTAACCAATAGGCCTGACAGAACAACAGACGTGCAGGTTGGGGGACACCTGGGAAATTGTGACCATAAAGTAATAACCTTCCAATTATCATTAAAAAGAGTGTTTCTACCAAACTTCAAAAAAGCTAAATTTAGCCAACTGAGAGAGGCTATAGGCCTAACTAACTGGGACAAAGTCCTCAAAAATAAAAAATACAGCCACAAAATTGGATATTTTTAAAAGCATCCTAAAATCTAATTGTGAGAGGTACATACCTTATGGGAATAAAATGTTAAGAAACAAGAAAACAACTATGTGGATAAACAGAACTGTAAAGAAAGCAATAAAAAAAACTAATAAAAGCAGCCAAACTAGAGACCGTGAGATTAATTGCCGAAGAGAGCAAAACTAACCCTAAAATGTTCTTTAATTATATAAATGGTAAAAAGTATAAATAAATCTGAAGGTGTCTGTCCTTTACAGAGTGATGAGGGGGGAGTTGCAGAGAGCGACGAGGAGAAAGCAAAGCTATTAAATATTTTTTTCTCCACTGTATTCACTGAAGAAAATAAACTGTCAGATAAAATGCAGAATGTAAAAGTTAATTCCCCATTAAAAGTGCCCTGACTGACCCAGGAAGAAGTATTAAAATAGATGAATCGCCAGGACCAGATGGCATGTACCCCCGTATCCTAAGAGAATTAAGTAATGACATAGCCAGACCCTTATTTCTGATATTAAAGGACTCTATACTGACAGGGAGTGTTCCACAGGATTGGCGCATAGCAAATGTGGTGCCAATATTCAAAAAGGGTCCAAAAACAGAGCCAGGAAACTATAGGCCAGTAAGTTTAACATCTGTCATGGGTAAACTGTTTGAAGGTTTTCTAAGAGATGCTATCTTGGAGTACGTCAATGAAAATAAGCAAATAACGCCATATCAGCATGGCTTCAAGAGGGATCGGTCATGTCAAACTAATTTAATCAGTTTTTATGAGGAGGTAAGTTCTGGACTTGACAACGGTGAATCAATGGATGTCGTATAGCTGGACTTCTCCAAAGCATTTGACACTGTACCACATAAAAGGTTATTATATAAAATGAGAATGCTTGGACTGGGAGAAAATGTCTGTATGTGAGTAAGTAACTGGCTCAGTATTAGAAAACAGAGGGTGGTTATTAGCGGTACACACTGTCACTAGTGGGGTACCTCAGGGGTCAGTACTGGGCTCTATCCTCTTCAATATATTTATTAATGATCTTGTAGAAGGCTTGCACAGTAAAATATCAATTTTTGCAGATGACACTAAAGTATGTAAAGTAATTAACACTGAAGAGGACAGTATACTACTACAGAGGGATCTGAATAGATTGGAGGCTTGGATAGATAAGTGGCAGATGAGGTTTAACACTGACAAATGTAACGTTATGCACATGGAAAGGAATAATGCAAGTCCCCCGTACATACTAAATGGTAAAACACTCGGTAACACTGACATGGAAAAGGACCTAGGAATTTTAGTGAACAGAAAACTAAGCTGTAGAAACCAGTGTCAGGCAGCTGCTGCCAAGGCCAATAAGATTATGGGTTGCATCAAAAGGGGCATAGATGCCGTGATGAGAACATAGTCCTACCACTCTACAAATCACTAGTCAGACCACACATGGAGTACTGTGTACAGTTCTGGGCTCCTGTAAACAAGGCAGACATAGCAGAGCTGGAGAGGGTCCAGAGGAGGGCAACTAAAGTAATAACTGGAATGGGGGGGGGGGGGACTACAATACCCTGAAAGACTATCAACATTAGGGTTATTCACTTTAGAAAAGAGACGACTGAGGGGAGATCTAATTAATATGTATAAATATATCAGGGGTCAGTACAGAGATCTCTCCCATCATCTATTTATCCCCAGGACTGTGACTGTGACGAGGGGACATCCTCTGCGTCTGGAGGAAAGAAGGTTTGTACACAAACATAGAAGAGGATTCTTCACTGTAAGAGCAGTGAGACTATGGAACTCTCTGCCTGAGGAGGTGGTGATGGTGAGTAATTGGTAAAGGAATTCATGAGGGGCCTGGATGTATTTCTGGAGTGTAATAATATTACAAGCTATAGCTAACTAGAGACGGGTCGTTAATCCAGGGAGTTATTCCGATTGCCTGATTAGAGTCGGGAAGGAATTTTTTCCCCTCAAGTTGGAAAAATTGGCTTCTACCGCACAGGTTTTTTTTTGTTTTTTTTCTTCCTCTGGACCAACTTGCAGGATAAACTGGATGGACAAACTGAACTGGATGGACAAACTGAACTGGATGGACAAACTGAACTGGATGGACAAATGTCTTTTTTCGGCCTTATATACAGAAAGAGAACTGCAGCAGAAAGGACACGTCCCACTGAACTGTCAACTTGTAGACAATCTAGCACAGCAATTGGAACAGTGAATGAGGAGATCTCTGGATCCATATGAGGTACAGGGCTGGTTCTAGCTTTGTTAGAAAGGTATTATCACGTACTATATGATGTCTTATTTTAATTTTAATTTTTACACCAAACATGGCATAACCCTTTTAAGGTGCATTTAGACGGGACTATTATTGGACCGATTACTGGGAACAAAAGTTTGTGTGAACATGTTTCCAATAATCAGCATGTCTAACGGTCCATTCACACGTCCGCAATTTCGTTCCGGACCTATTCATTTCTATGGGCAGCACGATGTGCTGCCCAGATCTGGAATTGCGGATCCGGACTTCCGGGTCCGCAATTCCGATCCCGAAAAAAATAAAACATGTCCTATTCTTGTCCGCAATTGCGGACAAGAACAGGCATATTCTGTTAATTGGCGGCGATTTGCGGTCCGCAAAATGTCGCTCGTTCATCAGGTGTATTCATTTTTATGAAGCACATTAAGGCCTCATGCAGACGAACGTATTTTGTTTCTGTATCCGTTCCGTTTTTTTTTGTACAGATAGGATGTGGACCTATTCAATTCAACGAGTTCACAAAAAATGCGTGTGCTATCTGCACCGGATGTCCGTTCCGTAGCCCAGCAAAAAATATAGAGTATGTCCTATTCTTGTCTGTTTTGTGGACAACCATAGGCATTGTTACAATGGAAAAAAATAAAAAATAAACTGATGAAACACGGATGTCACACAAAGGTTATTCATATTTTTTGTGGACCACAAAATACATACAGTCGTGTGCATGTAGCCTAAATCACTGTTTACGGGCAGCAGATCATGCTGTGTAAGATTGGTCTGCTAGAAGGGCTAAGATGCTCATCATGCACTAGGACACCCACAGACAGAGACACAGAGCAGGCACCTATCCAGGCACGTAGGGACCTGCTCGCAAGACGGCAGAAGCCAGGCACGCAGGAAAGAAGAGTTAGGCTGAGTTCACACGGGCGAGATTTCCGCGCGGGTGCAATGCGGTAGGTGAACGTATTGCACCCGCACTGAATCCAGCACCATTCATTTCTATGGGGCTGTGCACATGAGCGATTTTTTTCACGCATCACTTCTGCAATGCTTTAAAATCGCAGCATGCTCTATATTCTGCGTTTGTAACGCAGGACAGGCCCCATAGAAATGAATGGGGCTGAGTGAAAATCGCAAGCATCCGCAAGCAAGTGCGGATGCGGTGCGATTTTCACTCATGGTTGCTAGGTGACAGTCTATTCACTGTATTTTTTTCTCTTATAACATGGTTATAAGGGAAAATAATAGCATTCTGAATACAGAATGCTTAGTACAAGGGCAATTGAGGGTTAAAAAAATAAAAAATAAATTAACTCACCTTGTCCTCTTCATCGCGCAGTTCCCGGTCTCTTCTGATGAGCTGTCGGCTAAAGGACCTTTGGTGACGTCAGATCACATGCTCCAATCACATGGTACATCACCACGGTGATGTACCATGTGATTGGAGCATGTGATCTGACGTCACCAAAGGTCCTTTAGCCGACAGCTCATCTACCAGACCGGGAACTGCGCGATGAAGAGGACAAGGTGAGTTAATTTATTTTTTATTTTTTTAACCCTCAATTGCCCTTGTACTAAGCATTCTGTATTCAGAATGCTATTATTTTCCCTTATAACCATGTTATAAGGGAAAATAATACAATCTACACTACAACTAACCCAAACCTGAACTTCTGTGAAGAAGTTCGGGTCTGGGTACCACAGTCGGTTTTTTATCACGCGAGTGCAAAACACATTGCACCCGCGTGATAAACACTGAACATCGGAACGCAATCGCAGTCAAAACTGACTGCAATTGCGTACCCAATCGCGCGGGTTTGCCGCAATACACCGGGACGCATCCGGACCTAATCCGGACACGCCCGTGTGAACCCAGCCTTAGGGCTCTTTCACACTTGCGTTCTTTTCTTCCGGCATAGAGTTCCGTCGTCGGGGCTCTATGCCGGAAGAATCCTGATCAGTTTTATCCTAATGCATTCTGAATGGAGAGAAATCCGTTCAGGATGCATCAGGATGTCTTCAGTTCAGGACCGGAAAGTTTTTTGGCCTGAGAAAATACCGCAGCATGTTGCGCTTTTTGCTCCGGCCAAAAATCCTGAACACTTGCCGCAAGGCCGGATCCAGAATTACTGCCCAGCGAAAGGCATTAATCCGGATCCGGCCTTAAGCTAAACGTCGTTTCGGCGCATTGCCGGATCCGACGTTTAGCTTTTTCTGAATGGTTACCATGGCTGCCGGGACGCTAAAGTCCTGGCAGCCACGGTAAAGTGTAACGGGGAGCGGGGGAGCAGTATACTTACTGTCCGTGCGGCTCCCGGGGCACTCCAGAGTGACGCCAGGGCGCCCCACGCGCATGGATGACGTGCTCGCATGGCACGTCATCCATGCGCATGGGGCGCTCTGACGTCATTCTGGGGCGCCCCGGGAGCCGCACGGACTGTAAGTATACCGCTCCCCGCTACTACTATGGCAACCAGGACTTTAATAGCGTCCTGGCTGCCATAGTAACACTAATCGCATTTTGAAGACGGATCCGTCTTCAAATGCTTTCAGTTCACTTGCGTTTTTTCCGGATCCGGCGTGTAATTCCGGCAAATGGAGTACACGCCGGATCCGGAAAACGCAAGTGTGAAAGAGCCCTTAGTGGCAGCAGCATATACCCACAGCCGTCTGTGGTCCCCAATGACTCAGGCAATAAAAGTGAGAATTCTAATAGTCAGGGACAGTTAGGACAATGACAATCAGAACTATGCATACACTCACCTAAAGAATTATTAGGAACACCTGTTCTATTTCTCATTAATGCGATTATCTAGTCAGCCAATCACATGGCAGTTGCTTCAATGCATGTAGGGTTGTGGTCCTGGTCAAGACAATCTCCTGAACTCCAAACTGAATGTCAGAATGGGAAAGAAAGATGATTTAAGCAATTTTGAGCGTGGCATGGTTGTTGGTGCCAGACGGGCCGGTCTGAGTATTTCACAAACTGCTCAGTTACTGGGATTTTCACGCACAACCATTTCTAGGGTTTACAAAGAATGGTGTGAAAAGGGAAAAACATCCAGTATGCGGCAGTCCTGTGGGCGAAAATGCCTTGTTGATGTTGGTCAGAGGACAATGGGCCGACTGATTCAAGCTGATAGAAGAGCAACGTTGACTGAAATAACCACTCGTTACAACCGAGGTATGCAGCAAAGCATTTGTGAAGCCACAACACGCACAACCTTGAGGCGGATGGGCTACAACAGCAGAAGACCCCACCGGTACCACTCATCTCTACTACAAATAGGAAAAAGAAGCTACAATTTGCACAAGCTCACCAAAATTGGACTGTTGAAGACTGGAAAAATGTTGCCTGGTCTGATGAGTCTCGGTTTCTGTTGAGACATTCAAATGGTAGAGTCCGAATTTGGTGTAAACAGAATGAGAACGTGTATCCATCATGCCTTGTTACCACTGTGCAGGCTGGTGATGGTGGTGTAATGGTGTGGGGGATGTTTTCTGGGCACACTTTAGGCCTCTTAGTGCCAATTGGCCATTGTTTAAATGCCACGGGCTACCTGAGCATTGTTTTTGACCATGTCCATCCCTTCATGACCACCATGTACCCATCCTCTGATGGCTACTTCCAGCAGGATAATGCACCATGTTACAAAGCTCGAATCATTTCAAATTGGTTTCTTGAACATGACAATGAGTTCACTGTACTAAAATGGCCCCCACAGTCACCAGATCTCAACAGCAGTGGTTCTCAACCTAGGGGTTGCGACCCCTTTGGGGGTCGATCGGCCCTTTCCGGGGGGTCGCCTGAGGCTTCCTATTGTGGGTCACCCGCACAACAGCAGCGGCCCCTTATCCTCGCGCACAGGAAGTGATGTCCTATCACTGCCTGTGCTTGAAGGAGCCTGACGTCTGGACGGGTAAGTCTGGCCGCCTATCTGCTGAGGTCTGAGTTTTTTCGTTAATGACACCGCCGCTGAGCACCACTGCCACCAATGATTTAATTGAGCCTGGCTAATTTTATTTTAATTATTTGGCTGAGCAAGGCTTAATTTATTTGGGGGGACATGAAGCACCGCTGATTTATTTTTTGGGGGGACCCTGAGCACTTCTGATTTATTTTTTATTTTTAATCAATAAATTTTTTATTGAAGATAATTTTTCAATAGTCACAGTGACCAATTACAGAAAAGAAAAATGTACAGAAATAATATCCAATTATTTAAGGCTTAAATAAATAAATCAGAAGTGCTAAGGGTTCCCCAAATAAATAAATCAGCGGTGCTTCAGGTCTGCTTAAAAATTAAGCAGACCTGAAGCACCGCTGATTTATTTATTTGGGGGACCCTGAGCACCATTGATTTATTTATTTGGGGGGGACCTGAAGCACCGCTGATTTATTTATTTGGGGGACCCTGAGCACCATTGATTTATTTATTTGGGGGGGACCTGAAGCACCGCTAATTTATTTATTTGGGGGAAACCTGATGCACCCCTGATTTATTTATTTGGGGGACCCTGAGCACCGCTGATTTATTTATTTGGGGGAGACCTGAAGCCCCGCTGATTTATTTATTTGGGGGACCCTGAGCACTTCTGATTTATTTATTTGGGGGGGGACTTGAAGCACCACTGATTTATTTATTTGAGGGGTACCCAACATTTTGTCTTTGTGATTAATTACTTTGCTTTAATTATGTTCAATTTGTAGCAATAAAAATACATCCTGCATATCAGATATTTACATTACAATTCATAACAGTAGCAAAATTAGTTATGACGTAGCAAGGAAAAAAATTTAATGGTTGGGGGTCACCACAACATGAGGAACTGTATTAAGGGGCCACGGCTTTAGAAAGGTTGAGAACCACTGCAATAGAGCATCTTTGGGATGTGGTGGAACGGGACCTTCGTGCCCTGGATGTGCATCCCTCAAATCTCCATCAACTGCAAGATGCTATCCTATCAATATGGGCCAACATTTCTAAAGAATGCTATCAGCACCTTGTTGAATCAATGCCACGTAGAATTATGGCAGTTCTGAAGGCAAAAGGGGGTCCAACACCATATTAGTATGGTGTTCCTAATAATTCTTTAGGTGAGTGTATATTACAATATTCAGCATGGAGATATATCCATTTATACACACACTGAATATAAAAATTGTATCAGACTAACTTACAGACTAATTCTGGAGTTCAGGCTAAGGCCAAGGGTCCATTCACACAACCGCAGCGTTTTGCGGGTCCGCAAAACACCGGGCCGGCAACCCAATAGAAATGCCTGTTTTTGTCCGCAGCTGTTATATTTTATTGCGGAGCTGCACTACGGAAGTTCAGAGCCACGGACCGGAAATGCAGATGCGGACAGCACACTGTGTGCTGTCCGCATCTTTTCCATCCCCAATGAAAAGTAATGGGTCCGGATCCGTTCTGCAACGGATCCGGATCCATTTTGCGGACGTCTGAATAGACCCTAACAAAGGGAGAGCGCAAAGTAACACATAACTGTAGGATCAGACTACACAAAGGGTTTGTTTGTAGTCTGAAACCATAGAGACACAAAAACTGTTGATCCGTCAACAAGTCCCTTTACTATCTCTCAGTATAGACATAGAGGGCAGCACGGTGGCTCAGTGGTTATTCAGTGGTGACCAAGGACAACATCTCCCCGTGTTTGCGTGGGTTTCATCCAGATCCCTCCCATGCTCCAAAGAAATACTGAGAGAGCTTAGATTGTGAGCCCCATTGAGGACAGCGTGATGTTAATGTCTGTAAAGCGCTGCGGAATATGTCAGCGCTATATAAGTGAGTATAATAACAAAAAAATGCAGCTGTAGATATGGAATTGAGATTCCTACCTGTTGGTGGTAACAAGAACAGCTTTCACCTTCTCCATGCCACTCCCGTCCATAATGTGATCAGGTGTGGTTACCACCACCACTTCTTCCACATGCACACTGACGTCTGGGGTGGCCATGTCTGAAAGACCCTCACGGAGCTGAGGATAAAAGAGAAAAACATAATCAGAATACAGATATTGCTGGGTCACTCTCCACCAAATCTCTTAAAGAGAACCTGCCACCAGCAGCATGTTATGGGACAGGGGGAGCGGAGCAGATTGATATAAAGCATCATGGAAAAAGATTCAGCAAAACTTGTTAATTTATACATTTATACCTCATTTTTTTCATCACTGGCCTAGGAAAAGCAGAGAGAAGACCGCAGAACTCACAGGACTGCAGCTGCCTTCTCAAACAGCTGATCTGCAGGGGACCTGGGCGTCGGACCCCCACCGATCACATACTGATGACCTATGTATTTTTTTTTAGCACCCTTTAAAGGGGTTTTCCAAGAGGTTTTTTACTGCTGACCTATCCCAGGATAGGTCATCAGTATGTGATTGGTGGGGTTTCGACACCCAGGACCCCCTGCCAATCAGCTGTTCAAGAAGGAAGCGGCATTCATGTGAGTGCCACGACCGTCTTTCTGCTTTTCCAAGGCCAAGTGATGACACGTTCATGACACCTGCCCTAGGAGCAGCTCAGCCCCATTCAAGTGAATGGGGCTGAGCTGCGATACCAAGCACAGCCGTTATACAATGTAAGGTGCTGTGCTTGGTGTGCTGCGAGAATGCCGCGGCACTCACAGGAGTGCCAGTGTCTTCTCAAAACCCCCACCAATCACATACTGATGACCTCTTCTGAGGATAGGCCATCACTAAAAAAAAAAATATATATATCTCAGAAAACATTCTTATTTACCATAAAGGTATGGTAAAAAAATTCCGCCAAGGTTTTTTGGGTTTTGATATTACGGCATTCATTGTGCGCTAAAAATTACATGATGTCTTTATTAAGCGGGTCAATCTGATTACGGCGATAACAAATTTGTATAGTATGTATTTTGTTTTAATACTTAAAAAAAAAAAAAAAAAACTAACAAAATTTTCTTTGCATTGTCATTTTCTGACAGTCATAACTATTTTATATTTCTGTATGAGGGCTTGTATAGTGTGGAACAAACTATAGTTTTTATTGGTACCATTCTTGGGGTACATATAATTTTTGATCAGTTATTAAATTTTTGGGGGGAACAAGGTGACGAATCACGTGTTTTAATTGGTTTTTCTTCACGTTATGGCATTCACCGCGCAGGAAAAATATTTAAATAGTTCAGAGATTTTCAGATGCAGCGATACCCGCTTTTTAAATTATTATTTAGATTTCTTAAAAATGGGAAAAGGGGGCGATTTGAACTTTAAATTTTTTATTTTTTTTTTAAAACATTAACTTTTACTCCCCCTAGGTTGTGGCCCCTTTTGATCCCCTGGCCCATACAACATAATAGTGAACTATTATGGTGAATGGGATTCTAATACTCTGCCTGTTGAGCCATGCCTCGTGCAGAGCTTTGCAGGCAGATTACCATGACAGGCCTAGGAAACTTCAGCAGGCCCCTTGCTGTCATGGTAACCAATAAGAGTCCTGTGATTTCATTGCAGGGCTCCGACTGAAAGCTAGAGGGAGCTGCCGCCTTCTTCCTAATGCCACAGATGCTGCTATTGAGAGTGGCATCTGAGGGGCTAAAGGGGTTGTCTGGGTTCAGAGCTCAACCCAGGCAGTCCTTTGCCCTGTGCTGAATCACGCAGGGCAAAAGCTTTTTTTAAGACATCCGGTGACGTAACAGGCTCTCCATAGGGACTGCTTGTCGGAGGCTTCCACCCAGCAGTGAGCCCAGTGACATCACCGGCACTAATGGGAGGGTATTAGCACTGCCCTAGCCTGTATACAATGCTGTCATACCAGGGGGGCCCTAGGGGTGAAAATTGGGGGATGTCCGGGTTCAGCTCTGAACTTGTACAACCCCTTTAAATCTCAGGCCCACAACTATTCTAATTTTCCGAACACATAGCCATATGCAGGGCTTATTTTCTGAGGGACAGGTTGTATTTTTTAATGGCACCATTTAATATATTGTAGATTGTATTAAAAAACAGGAAAACAATTCTTTGACAGGTGAAATGGAAAAACAAAAAATTCTGCTAAGGTTTTTTCTGGGTTTTCTTATTATGGCCTTCACAATGCACTAAAAATGACAAAGGTCCTTTTCTGTGGATCAATACGATTATGGCGTTACCAAATTTATATAATTATTATTTTTTGCTACTTTAAAAAAAATATAAAAAAAATTTGTGCATCACTATATTCTTACACCCAAAATCTTTTTTTTATATTTCCATCCACGGAGCTGTGTGAGGGCTTAATTTTTGGGACACACCAAAAAAAAAAAAAAAAAGTGAATCCCATCTCCCCCCCTTTCCCCCATTATAGGCTACTTTCACACTAGCGTTTTTACGGGATCCGGCAGGGTTCAGCAAAAACGCTTCAGTTACTGATAATACAACCATCTGCATCCGTTCCAAATAGATCCGGTTGTATTATCTTTAACATACCCAAGACGGATCCATCATGAACTCCACTGAAAGTCAATGGGGGACGGATCAGTTTTCTATTTTGTCAGAGAAAACTGATTCGTCCTCATTGACTTGCATTGGGGTCATGCCGCATCCGTCTTGCTCTGCATCCCAGGACGGAAAGCAAACTGTAACATGCTGTGGTTTGCTCTCCGGTATGGGAACGCAACTAAACGGAACGGAATGCATTTTGGAGCATTCCGCTCTGATCAGCTCAGTTTTGTCCCCATTGACAATGCATAGGGACAAAACAAGCGTTTTTTTTCCGGTATTGAGCCTCTACGACAGATCTTAATACCGGAAAACTAAAACGCTAGTGTGAAAGTAGGCTTAGGGATTCACTGCGCAGGTTTTTAGATTTATATAGTGTAAACATTTTTAGATGCTGCAATACCAATTATGTTTTTTATTGTTATATGTCAAATTGGGAAAGAAGGTGAAGAATTTTTATTTTCGTGTTTTTTTTTTTAAATCTTTATTTTTTTTTTTACTGCAATTTGTAGTCCTCTTAGAGGACTTGAACATGTGATCTTCTGATCGGTTGTACCGTAGACTGCAATAGAACACTATGGGTTTTCTACAGGTTGTCCTTCAGGCATGGCTGAGGGTGCCGTTAAACATGACGCAAAAATCTGCTGGAAACCAACACAGCACAAAGACTTGTGATACCATGTTATCCTATGGGGATGAAACGTGTCAGTCGCTGCCCTGTAGAATGTTATTCTGCAGCAGAAATGACATTCGTGGCTTTTCTGAACCAGAAATTTGTTGGGAGCCCCTAAACCAGCTTTTGGCGTAAAAAAGTTGTGCAGCCCTATTTTGCGACTCTTTAAATGCCGTCCTCACCACTGGGGAATAGCTGAGGCGTGGCTGTTGGCCCCAGCAAATTCACTCATATTTATGCCTTTTTTCTGACGTAAATGACTACTGAAATCTATCCCACCTAGTGGCTGGAGTAGATGTCAATCTAGCCGCACGGACTGCCAGAGGACACGCCTAAATTATGAATAGGCCTGCATATTTTCTAGTGGATTTTTCAGCCACATGTGAAGCAGGCAGCTTACTATGATGGGACCGAAAGGCTTCATAGGACTAGGGCAGGCATGCCCAACATGCAGCCCTCCACCTGTGGCAAAACTACAACTCCCAGCATGCCTGGACAGCCTACAGCTATCAGCCTGCAGCAGGGCATGGTGGGAGTTGTAGTTTTACAACAGCTGGAGGGCCACAGCGATGTATTGCAGAAAAATCATTATGGGCACTCCAATCGTAAAAGAGGGAGCCCCACTCAGAATCTGCTGTCACTATTGTAGATGGCATCTAAGGGGTTAAACGATCAGAACCCGGGGATTGCATCAGGGTGTTCAGTGAACGATACAGCCAGGACCTGCCGCAGATGGAGCAGACGCAGCACTGAACCCAACTGCCGTACTGGGTTAATCTTTCCTTCCGTCGGGATCGCTCAGGCGCCCGCTGGACGTGGATTCCATGCATGTTACTGTAGTTTTATTCACTTGTGGATTGCGGCCATAATACAGTCACCTCCACTCACTATCAGGAACGCACAGTCTGTCCCCCGCCATTCGTTTGGAAAGAAGTCTGCACCCCAACATGTCCCAGAAAACCCCATGATGAATGCATGACATAAAATATGGGGACACATCTGAGGCCTCATGCACACGACCGTAGGCAAGTTGCAGTCCGCTAAATAAAATCCACAAAAAATACGGATGACGTCCATGGGCATTCCGTATTTTGCGTAACGGAACAGGTGGCCCCCGATAGAACAGTCCTATTGTTGTCCGTAATGCGGACAATAAGGCTCCATTCATACATCCATATAATGGGTCCACATCCGTTCCGCAAGGTGCAGACCCATCCATGAAATTATGGTACCTGTTAAAATCTGGGACCCTCGTCACTTCCGGTAGTAACGTAGGCGCACCGGAAGCTTCAAAAGGTGGTGTGATTTAGAGCCCGGCACCTGATTGGCTGAAAAGAAGGCGTGTTGGCGCCTGCGCACAACCAACCTGGGTACCGTCATTTTACATGATGCACCTGTGAACGCGCACAGGGAGGGAACCTATCATTTACGGGCTGAAAAGGAGTGCTGGCGCCTGCGCACAACTAACTTGGGTACCGTAATTTTACATGCAGTGCCTGTGAACGCGCACAGGGAGGGAGGGTACCTATGATTTACGGGCTGAAAAGAAGGTGTGTTGACCCATAAATGTACCCTTCCTCCCTCCCTGTGCGCGTTCACAGGCGCTGCATGTAAAATGACGGTACCCAGGTTGGTTGTGCGCAGGCGCCAACACGCCTTCTTTTCAGCCAATCAGGTGCCGGGCTCTAAGATCACACCTCCTTTTGAAGCTTCCGGTGCGCCTACGTCACTACCGGAAGTGACAAGGGTACCAGATTTTGACAGGTACCATAATTTCACGGAACACCGGCCGGGTGTATTGGGGATCCGCAATGCCCTACGGACGTCTGAATGGAGCCTTATGGGACATGTTCTATTTTTTTGCAAAACGGAACGCACACCGAGTACCTTCCTTTTTTTTTTTTTGCTGACCCATTTAAATGAATGGTTCCATATACGGAGCGGACACAGAATGAAAATACGTTTGTGCGCAAGAGGCCTGATAAAGATACCACCAATAGTCAGAAACCATCACAGCCTATAACTAAACAGGATGAATGAGCAGAGTCTACATGGGAGAACCACAAGTCCCAGCAACCAGCAGTGAGGAACTACAATTCCCAGGGAGCACGGAATGGCTGCCATTATAACACAGGCACGGGGCGTTCCCTCAGTCAGGGGGCCGGCTTGCGGGGGTACACCGCCCAGTCACCCTACAATTTTTTTAGGGCGCCCCTTAAAAAGCGCAGCCAGGGTGCTGGTTGCTATAGCCACGGCCTTGGCCCAGCTCCCCGGGCTGCTGCGCGGAAGCTGACGCTTATAACGCGGCCTCGCACGCAGCCTCCTCCTCCCCCCGGCGCCGCCGTGAGCACGGCCCGCCGTCACGTCCTGACGCTCCGCAGAGACCCGGTGCGTGATGAGGGGGAGGGGTGAAGACTCCCTAGGCCGTGGGCGGCACTCACCTGCTCTCCAACGCTGCAGGGCCTCGGTGCCGCCCGCTGCCCCGGGGTTTCCGCCGGTTTTTGGGCGGTTTCGGAGACACTGGCGGGGGTGAAGCGAGAAGGCCGCGCTCGTTCACGTCTCCGGGGAGAAAAGGAGGGGGATATGCGCGCTCATGTGATGGCTTCAAATATGGCCGGCCGTAGAAGCTATTGCGCATGCGTGGTTTATTAGACTGTGGACGTTAGGTGGCGCTGATTTGCACCTGGCTCTGCTTCTCTACAATCTAATCTGCGGTATACGTACCTAGACACTAGATGGCGCTGTGAATGTGTTTGCGTCATAGCAGAGTTGTGTGCTGTGCGCACTGCGCAGTCCGTCGTTCGGTCAGTCATGAAGTGACCGTTGTATGCCTGTCACTGCCAGTATGTCCGTCCCTCATGCTCTTCACTCTTCTTGCCTTACAGAGTGGACCATGAAACCAGACACGTTTCCCTTGTGTGGTTATCGCCACTAATAAAATATGTGCCCGTCCTTTTTTCTTTTCTTTTTTTCAAATAACTTTATTGTATAAAAGTTTCCTTTTTTTTAATGCTGCTTTTAACTGATTTGCCTTTAGGATGCTCAGTTATTATTGGCAATAAGGTCTCAAAATGAAGTAAAAAAAAACAAAAAATACTAATGACGCGATTAAAAAACGGACAGCCTTGTGTGGGATTTCAAGCCATCCCTGCCCGTATTGCGGATGGCAGGTCTGCAATATATAAACACCGGACGTGTGAGTTCCTTTTTACGAATGCGGACCCATTGATTTGAATGGGTCCGCAATCTGCAAGATACAGGGTGGTGTGCAGCAGAGGCACGGATCACAAGTGCTTCTGTGGGCTTTCGGACCGCAAAATATAGGACATGCCCTATCTTTTGCTGTATTTTGCGGACTCATTCAAGTCAATGGGTCTGCGCCGCAATATGGGATACACACGGCCAGTGCCTGTGCATTGCCGACTGCTACTTGCAGTCAGGGTTGCCAATCAGAATTTTTCTTCTTTCTGGACAACCCCATAATCACGGACAGCCAACGTTTTTACGGACAAATTGGAAAACCATAATGGATGATAAATATTATAAATAATACGTATATAGCTCAATATACCGATAAGAACTAATTTACAGCATTTACTGTGAGCTGTAAAATGATGATAATTACCACCAAAATAATCTAGTCAACTGACACGTCTATTTTTTTTTCACGGACACAGGGAAAAAAGTCACTTATTTTTACAGACTGTCCAGAAATTTCTAGACGGTTGGCAACCCTGCCAACATTTGTATGGAAGATGAAAAAGTTTCAGTTGCAGCCCATCCTATTGTCCCATGAATCACCTAGTATATCAGAGAATGGCAGTGCAATGTATGGTTGGGGGAAACTGGCACAAGTTTTGCATTGGGACTACACATCTGAATATAACTTGATTCAAAGCAGATTGCACAACTTATGGCACAGTTATCCGCAAATAGGAAAATCAGCCATTACTTACTAATATCAGGTCCCTAGCGAACAGATTAACTAAAAGTATGACCATGCCTCCAAAATGTCCCTGTTTTGGACCCAGGTCCCTCTGTCCCTCTTTGCTCCTTATTTCACATGAGTGAGTTTTCCGCACGGGTGCGATCTGTTTTTACAATGGATAGCATCCAGGCTGAATCAAGACTCATTCATTGAATGGGTAGATGAACATAAGCATTGTTTTTCACTGACCATATGTCCATTCAGGAAAAACATCACAGCATGTTCTATCTTCATCTGTTTTTCATGCAGGAGCGGTCTATTAAAGTCAGTAAAAAAAAACTGACAGCACACGGATGGTATCTGGATGCAGTCCGTTGTTCACTGATGGTTGTGTAACATCCCAGAGTTATGTTACGAAACTCTTTTACCCCGCTACAACCTGTTAAGTGTATTTATACTGCCATCTAATGTAATTGTATATGGTATTCTCACAAATGTGCATTGAAACCCTTGTTAAATGTATTTTCTGTAATTTTCATGTTCACCAGCAGGTAGCAGCAATGTGTTTACCAGGGACTTAGTTCAGTTTAGTGTTTCTAGACTTGAATAGTTTATTCCAGTTTAGCTCCCCCTCTTTGAGCAGAGTGGGCTCGCCCATGTCCTGCCTCATGGGGAGAGAAGGAAGTTGAGTTAGTGTGCCAGCCACCCCGGTTAGGGGAAGGCTGTGCGTGTAGAAGCTCCCAGTTCTAGGGATCCAAGCCAGTATCTTGTCTCGGCTGAGACAAAAGATCATCATTCCCAGTCTGAGCCTTGTAGCCTCAGCCGTGGAAAGCAAGCAGCCATCTCCAGTACTCCAGGAAGAAGCATACCCTGTGAGCACAACTGTGACTACCGTCCAGAGACCAGGAGAAGCTAAATTCCTCCTCAGCTAGTCAGTTCCCAATACAGCAGAAGACAGATAGCGCAGAAGATATTAATTCCTGCCACATTACAGAGCCACAAGCAGACAACTTATCCCGCAAAAAGCTCCAGGCACATGATAGAAGCAGAGGATAGATTCCTGCCACACATTGCCAATACCTGCTGGGACTTCAGACTAATGCTGTATCTCATGTGGATTAATGCTGCAACAAGTAAAGACCAGTTTGAACTATATCCCAATTGGATCTCAATTATTGCTGCAAAACCCTCAATTACTCCTACTAGAAACACACTCATTTTATTGCAAGTGAGCCAGGATCCAGGAGTCCAGCCGGACCAACGTAGGAGACACCCTTGACACTATACCCACTACCATACAGAGACATTATACCACTCTGGCATTCCTAACCTGGTACGTGAGTTGCAACACCTTAAAGGGCCCTGTGTTAGTACCCTGCAATTGGCGTCACAAACAAAAACTATAAACTATCATTCACACCTGAACCAGCCATTGCATACTATTGGCGTCAGTGCATACCCCAATCGGGCTTACTGCAGTTGCTGGGAGATGATGCTGTGTGTTAGGGCTCTTTCACGCATGTGCAACGCCCCAGAGTGGCATCACCACTTCTTCACCCCGCTACTGTCTTTAATGGGCTAATATAATGTCATCTTGTGTATTTATTTCAGGTCCTATACACTGTGCATTTCTAATCTTTGTAACTGTTATGTTCATATGTAATGTGCCTGGTTCACCAGCAGATGGCAGCAAATATGGCAGAGTTATCTTAGATAAAGTGGAACCTTCCATTCTAACACCCCCTCTGTGGAGGAGTGGGCGAGTCCCACTTCCTGCAGGAAGGGAGGGGACCAGTTTCTAGAGCAGTCTAGCTTACCCCCTGCTAGGGGAAGGAGGCAAGTGATTGGCACGTCTCTGCTGGACATGCCCAAGCCAAGCCAGCTAGGGCACCTTAGACTCTGCTGCCCACGGAGGGCAAAGCTTAAAGGGAACCTGTCACCAGGATTTTTTGCATAGAGCTGGGGACATAGGCTGCTAGATGGCCACTAGCACATCTGCAATACCCAGTCCCCATAGCTCTCTGTGCTTTTATTGTGCTAAAAAAACGTTTTGATCGATATGCAAATTAACCTCATATGTGTCCTGTATCCGGAGATGAGTCCAGCGGAAAGGAGCCCAGCACTGCCCCGCGTCCTCCGAATCTCCTCCTCGCTGGCTGACGTCACAAAGCTGGAGCGCCGAAATCTCGCGATGCGCAAGCTAGCGCATGCGCAGTGTCGGCATCATGTTCATTCCCTGTGCTGGCATCAGCACAGGGAACGAACTACGCATGCGCTAGCTCGCTCATCGCGAGATTTCGGCGCTCCAGCTCCAGCTCTGTGACGTCAGCCAGCAAGGAGGAGATTCGGAGGACGCGGGGCGGTGCTGGGCTCCTTTCCGCTGGACTCATCTCCGGATACAGGACACATATGAGGTTAATTTGCATATCGATCAAAACGTTTTTTTAGCACAATAAAAGCACAGAGAGCTATGGGGACTGGGTATTGCAGATGTGCTAGTGGCCATCTAGCAGCCCATGTCCCCAGCTCTATGCAAAAAATCCTGGTGACAGGTTTCCTTTAAAGCTTTAGGAGCCAGGAGGAAAGTTCCCTGGCCTAATTAAGAGACAGACTACAAAGAGAAAAGTTGCAGCATACAGCAAAACCAAAGTTATACAGTCAGCCTGTCAGTACAGCAGAGCCAGAGAGTAACAGTTGTAGTAGAGACGAGTTTGCCTGCCAGATTTTTATGCTAAAGCCTGCTGGGACCAAGACAAAGCCTGTAAACCGTTTTAGAGAACGTTTATACAAAATAAAGTTGCTTTTCAACTGCATCTCAAGGTCTGGGCTCAGGTTATTATTTTATCCCTCAACTATTACCCCTATTTGTTTGCTTCAGAGCCAACACCTGGGGTCCAGCCGTATCCAGGTAGGAGAACCGTGACACTCACAACTCGTATGAAGGACATTTTAGGCCACCCTATACCACTCGGCTATTCCTACACCTGGGTACCACCACCAATCACAAAAGGGGCTCTGGGAATTGGTGTTCGTTGCACATGTAGTAAACGGACAGCATCCAGTGTGTGCAGTGAGTTGTTTTTTCACGCATCATCTTTGTGTTCAGGAAAAATCGCAGCGTTCTATATTGTGCATTTTTCACGCATCTCTGGCCCCATAGAAGTGAATGAGGCTTGTGTGAAAAACGGAAGTCTAGATGCAATGCGTTTAGCACTGATGGTTGGTAGGAGTAGGAGATGTAGATTGTTATTCTTTAGTTTTTCTTCATGTTCTTGAAAATCGCCTGCAATCTACATATCTAGATGGAAAAAACACAAACTCTAAAAGTAATCGCAGAAAAAACTTGCTGAACTTGTGTATAAAACCATCAGTTTTTCCCTGAAGAGACACAATCTGTACTGCTCCTATAAAAGAGGTCTTACTCTTCAGTTTTTCTTCACATGCGTGAAAAACAGATGTTCACTGTGTGAAAAAGGCTTTAAAGGGGTTATACAAATTATAAAACATACCCCTCATATAGATGATACCTACCCTGGCACCCGCGTCTCTCCTGATCCCTGCATGGCTGCCACTGCCAGCTGTGCAAGCTTATTTGAAAGTTTAGGTATACTTTAAGTAGGGTGACCACTTTCAGGTGCGGATTAAGTGCATGATATGCTGTCTACCCAACTCGGGACCCTCCCTCCATTAAATTTTAAAAAAAATTCTGTATGAAGAGGCTGCGGTGCTTCGTGAGCGGCACAGTCTCCTCCTAGGCCATATGACATCACATTCCTCGTTCACATGGCCTAGGTGCAGCTCTGTCCCATCTGAGTGATTGGGTCTGAGCTGCAATCCCAAGCACAGTGCTATCAAATGGACAGCGCTGTGCTTGGTAAGGAGCAAAGAGGCTGCGGCGCTCACTGGAACATTGCGGTCTCCTCAAACAGCTGATTGGTGGGGGTGCCAGGAGTCAGACCCCCACCATCTCCTAACTCTCTGAGTACAGATGTCATAGATTTTACCTGCAGTCCTATGTAACACCCCACATAACACAGTGAACTATTGTGTTATGTGGGGTGCTACATAAGACTGCAGGGAACATCTACTACGTTATCTGTACACAGAAAGTTATCACTGTTATCTGGGCTGTTACATAGGACTGCAGGGAACATCTACTACGTTATCTGTACACAGAAAGTTATCACTGTTATCTGGGCTGTTACATAGGACTGCAGGGAACATCTACTACGTTATCTGTACACAGAAAGTTATCACTGTTATCTGGGCTGTTGCAAATTTGCCAAATAAAAAATACATATGATTATAATAAAAAAAAGACTTGGAGGAGGGGGGGGGGGGGGGCGGAGCCGGGATGCTGAGGAAGATGGCTGCCTAGTCCTCAGCTCTTCCAGCCACAGATAGAACACAGCGGCTCACAGAACAAAAAAACGGTGTAAAGCACCTCAAAGTGGGAGGTTACCTCATCCTGAGTCGGGGGACATCTTTGGAGATCCTTCCTGTATCGGGCGTGCATCGGAAGCATCGCGTCCACATCGCCACCCGCACACAGCCAGCTCAGCGTGCAAGGGGGATCCGGTGCTGCACAGCTCAAGGTGAGGAAGACAGCGCAGCATTAAGCAGCTGACACTCCCGCTCCCTACCAACTACAGGATCGGGCCTCCAGAACGGCACTGCTGCGGGCGGGCCGGGAGCGACAGCCGCTGTCGCAGCGGACATTTTGACCAAGTGGAGCGCTTCGGCTCACTGGAGGCAGCGCTCCCACATCAGTGCGCGCATCCATTGTGCAGAGGAAACACGGAGCAACGCGGGTTAAGGTGAGGGGGTCAGAGCAGCATTAAGAAGCGGGATTTGCCTCTGTTAATCCCACTCCCTAATAACTGCAAGAGCAGTTTTCAAGCACAGAGGCATCGCAGGCAAACATAGAATATCATTCCCCCGTCTTAGCGGCCATCTTGGACACGTGCAGCACCTCTGATATAGCTGAGGTCTGTAATATCTGGCCAGTGGAGCTGCATTCCAAAGCCCTCTGCCATTTTCAGGGCTTTTAACGCAAACAAGGTGGCTGGAAAAATGAATAGAGGGTCTAAATCGACCAAAAAAAGGTGAAAGCCTCTGCTCCAAGGAAGCTAACGGACTTCTTTGATTCTACAGATGCTTCCGGAGTAGAACAAAATGAATCAGCACCACCCTCACTGCGTCCCACGAGCCCTACTTTATCAATCACAGCCCGATTTCTAAGAAGAGCTATGTGCAAAGTGATGAGGGAATAATCTGTACAGTATTGCCTCAATATGATATCTCTCAATTTCCAGCGTCCTCAGCTCCAGTTACAGTGGACACTTTAAAATATATGCTCATTCTATTGCAAAATGGAATTAATACATCTGTTTCGTCCCTCATCCGGAAACTTCACGTAAACGTCTCCGCCATAGGTGAACGCACTGACCACCTGGAACGTACACAACGAGCTGATGGATCCACACAACGCCTTAGGCTACATGCACACAAACGTTGATTGTTTCCGTGTCCATTCTGTTTTTTTTGCGTATAGGATGCGGACCCATTCATTTCAATGGGTCCGCAAACAACGCAGACAGCACACCATGTGCTGTCCGCATCAGTATGTCCGTTCCGTTGCCCCGCAAAAAAAATTGTGCATGTCCTATTTTTTTCTAGTTTGCAGACAAGGATAGACATTATTACAATGGATCCGCCCAAAAAAATAACGGATCCGCAAAAAAAACCTGATGCCTATACAGAATGTCATCCGTTTTTTTTTGCGGAGCCGCAATTTGCAGACTGCAAAACAAATACGTTCATGTGCATGTAGCCTTAGAAGAAGATGTCAAATGGCTCAAAACCAGGGGCATTCCAGAGGAAAGCTCTACACCTGAACATATGACTATCTTAAAGGCCTTTTCCAAACCTTAGTGCCCAATCTGACGCCTATGGCTGTCACTCTGGACAGAGCACATAGGATTCCCAAATCTAAAGCAGCTCCAGAAAAAGCTCAGTGAGACACATTGGTGAGAGTACATTTTTACCATGTTAAGGGGCTCATTTTATTTTAGGCATGCAAATACTGCTCATTTCCACCGCCTTCCACTACCCTTTCCTTGTTTCCGGATTTATCAGCGGCCACATTGCAAGCTCGCAGAGAGTTCCTCCTGGTTACTAAGTTGCTCAGTGAACATAATATCAAGTATCGTTGAGGATTCCCAGTTAAGCTTCTGGTTTCGCAGAGCGGAACAACCACCATTATCTCTTCAGCGGCAGAGGGCATGAAAGTTGTGGAGAAGTGGAACCTGCAAGATGGAAGAACATCACCCCAACGCTATCGTCATTATCCGTCGTCCACAATCGAGGCCGAATAGTCCACAGTTCCTGTCAGACAAAAGTCGGGATGAAAAAATGAAGCCGAGAGAACCCAAGGCCCGGATCTGTGATGATACCAACACAAACTTGTGTTCTTTCTTTCTTTTTTCTCTTTAGGTTTCTAATTACCGTTTCAAATATTCTGTGGGACTGATAATCTCCCCCCCTAGATGCTTAGATTTGGTCTCAGTTTATTCCAGAGACTGGCGAGCTATGCAAGATGGTTCTAAGTAATAGTTGTAGGGTATTGATCTGGTAGACAGGCTAGCGGACGCAGTATAGAGGCAATCACAAAATGACCGTTCAGAGTCTTGGTGTTTGTTCACACCATGCAATGTCCATAGAACACAATCTTCACCTGGTTAGCAGTTTTCCACCCACAGTCCACAGCAGGCTTTAGGGGCCTGTTTCCTGGCATGCGGCTTTCAGCCCTTTAGCACGGCACAAATTCACAGGGCCCAAAACACAGAGACTCCCCAGCTTCTCTGTCAGATGGAGGATGAACCACACCCTGCTGAGACTGCTGGCTGGGTTTTATATAAGCCAAAAAAGACCCAGCCTGGAGCATGGGGAGAAGCCACCCACCCAGCACTTTGGCTACTCCCAGTAAGAGCCGGCCCGGATCGGCTTTACAGCCAAACTAACAATAAACGGTGTCTGTCAGCACTAGCTTCCACTGACACTTAAAACTACCATCTCTTACATCAATGAGGCCAGGAATCTCGGTGACACATACCTTCCATCAATGACGGCCCATTGCGCCTTCCTACATAGTTTATATTACTAGTTATTATTTTTCTTTCTTTTTTACCCCCCCCCATTACTACGTACATCTAGCTATGCATTTCTCTTTTTAGAAGTGATATCGGCTGGCGAGGCTGCTCGTGGGAGGGAAACAAAGGCGGCATACTATATGCTTCTAATATGGTAATAACTATTGCCTCTTTGAATGTAAAGGGTCTTAATAGTTCCTTCAAACGGAGTATGGTCTGGAAGGAAGCCAGAAATCTCAGATGTGAGATATTATTCCTACAAGAAACTCACTTCCATAAAAGGAAGACACCCAATTTCACGAACAGGAGGTTCCCTCATATCTTCATGGCTTCCTGCCTTGCCAGCCATAAGGGGGTAGCGATAATGATTAAAAATACTGGAGCCTTTTCGCTACAAGACACAATAGTGGATCCGCATAGTCGTTATATAGGGGTAATCTGTGATATAAATAATGTTACATATACCCCTTATGTGTATTTTCCCAACAGACACCAACCAAGATTCTGGGGGTCTCTCCGTTCCAGGATAGAGTCGGTGAGCAAAGGGATTTTAGTGGTGGGAGGGGATTTTAACTCCATTTTGGATAATCAATTGGATACTACTGCTCCTGGGAGGCATCTCTGCTCACTTGCAAAGTCTCTAACAGAAGAGGGTTTTTATGACGTGTAGCGTTGTCAGCATGGTAGTGAAAGGGACTATACCTTTTTTTCTTCTCCCCATCATTCATATTCCCGGATCGACTTTTTTCTAGTGAATAAAATACCCCTACTTCAAGTAGTCTCCTCTAATATTATGTCTATCACGTGGTCTGATCATGCCCCTATTACTCTCACATTATTGGAAAAATTCTCATCCCCTCTCCCATCCCCATGTCACCTAAACGATGTAATACTTACCCAGTCAGACTATAGGTCAGCTCTTGTTTCATACTTTGAAACTAATATAATCCCTGATATCGATCCCCAGATTTTGTGGAATGCACACAAGGCGATGATGAGAAGTACTCTCATCCAGTACTGTGCACAGATGAATAAGAAACGTTACCAAGAGATTAATGATATTCTCTCCAGTATTCATCAAATTGAAACCCTAAATAAAGCCTTGATACATAACCTTGAGGGATCTTAGAAAGCGCCTACAAGTAATCCTTGCATCCCAGCATGAATACTTTCTTAAAAAATTTTAAATGCAATGTTATGTACATAAATAAAGCAGGTGCCTTTTTAGCTAAGCGTCTTAGACAGGCTACAGCTTCATCTCGCATTGGCTATGTGTTGGATAAAAAAGGAAACAAAATTACTGACCCTAGACTAATAGCAGATCAATTTAAGCAATTCTAACTTACAAAAAGTTGAACATACCCCTCAACCCACCGGGAAGCCATTAATTCCTTTCTGGATTCTGTCCAGTTACCTAATTTATCCTTAGAACAGGTCGGGGCCCTTTCACTTCCTATCACAAGTGAAGAAATACAATCAATTCCTTACCATTAAATAAAGCTCCAGGACCGGATAGGTTTACCAATGCCTATTATAAACATTTCTCCCTCATGATAGCACCACACTTAGCGAAGGCTTTAACAAAGCTGCCGCAGATAGTAAATTTCCAGAGGAGATGCTTATGGCCCATGTAGTTAGAACCGACTACTCCCGCAAATTTGCGCCCCGTTTCCCTATTAAATTCATACGTTAAAATCTATGCAAAAATACTCGCAACTTGCCTCCTGAAATACATTCCACTCCTGAGTCATCCAGATCAAGTGGGATTTGTAGCAGGAAGACAGGCCTCTGATGGAACGAGAAGGTTAATCAATTTGGTTCAGTTGGCTGAGTGCACTCGGACGCCTTCTCTGTTTCTGGCGCTGCATGCAGAGAAGGCGTTTGACTGGGTATACTAGGGATATCTCTCGGCCACACTGGATAAGTTTGGCTTTCAGGGATTCCTTAAATCTGCAAAACTAGCTTTGTACTCCTCCCCTTCGGCTAAATTATTCACTTTAGGATTCTTGTCAGATCATTTCACTATCTCTAATGGAACGAGACAAGTATGTCCACTGTCCCCCATAATTTTCTCCCTAGTCATGGAACCCTTGGCAGAAAGGATCATAACCCCGATATTTCAGGCATTTTAGATAAGGGCACCTCACATACTCTAGGATTATATGCGGACGACATTATTTTGTCATTGTCCCATCCGGAGAGATCACACCCAGATTCTCTATGGGGTTCAGGTCAGGAGAGTTGGCAGGCCAATTGAGCACAGTAATACCATGGTCAGTAAACCATTTACCAGTGGTTTTGGCACTGTGAGCAGGTGCCAGGTCGTGCTGAAAAATGAAATCTTCATCTCCATAAAGCTTTTCAGCAGATGGAAGCATGAAGTGCTCCAAAATCTCCTGATAGCTAGCTGCATTGACCCTGCCCTTGATAAAACACAGTGGACCAACACCAGCAGCTGACATGGCACCCCAGACCATCACTGACTGTGGGGACTTGACACTGGACTTCAGGCATTTTGGCATTTCCCTCTCCCCAGTCTTCCTCCAGACTTTGGCACCTTGATTTCCAAATGACATGCAACAGTCCAGTGCTGCTTCTCTGTAGCCCAGGTCAGGCGCTTCTGCCGCTGTTTCTGGGGAATGCGGCACCTGTAGCCCATTTCCTGCACACGCCTGTACACGGTGGCTCTGGATGTTTCTACTCCAGACTCAGTCCACTGCTTCCGCAGGTCCCCCAAGGTCTGGAATCGGTCCTTCTCCACAATCTTCCTCAGGGTCCGGTCACCTCTTCTCGTTGTGCAGCGTTTTCTGCCACACTTTTTCCTTCCCACAGACTTCCCACTGAGGTGCCTTGATACAGCACTCTGGGAACAGCCTATTCGTTCATAAATTTCTTTCTGTGTCTTACCCTCTTGCTTGAGGGTGTCAATGATGGCCTTCTGGACAGCAGTCAGGTCGGCAGTCTTACCCATGATTGCGGTTTTGAGTAATGAACCAGGCTGGGAGTTTTTAAAAGCCTCAGGAATCTTTTGCAGGTGTTTAGAGTTAATTAGTTGATTCAGATGATTAGTTTAATAGCTCGTTTAGAGAACCTTTTCATGATATGCTAATTTTTTTAGATAGGAATTTGGGGTTTTCATGAGCTGTTTGCCAAAATCATCAATATTAAAACAATAAAAGGCTTGAACTACTTTAGTTGGTGTGTAATGAATCTAAAATATATGAAAGTCTAATGTTTATCAGTACATTACAGAAAATAATGAACTTTATCACAATATGCTAATTTTTTGAGAAGGACCTGTAATCCCAAATGATCACAGCACTCAGCAGTAGTCTGGCTTATTTGAGGGTGCTCGTCAAGGTTCTGTTTCTAACTCCACCTCAGCATCCACACTTGTAGTATTTATACAATTAGACAATTAGACAGCACTCCTACTGGTAGATATGCTAATTAGTGTATTTATTCAGCTGGACATGATGGTGCACAACAAGACAACATTTCGGGCTAAAGGAAAGCCCTTCATCAGGCTGGGTTGTGACCAGGAGCAGGGATAGCTGTAGCACCAGTATCTACCAGTTGGAGTGCTGTTTAATTGTATAAATACTAGAAGATATCTAATATTATTAGTAGATTCTGCTTGCCACTGTTGTCCTGGGCAAGTAGAGTGGCAGTTGTCAAGATGATGATGTTTCCGGTCATATTGTATGTTTTCCGCATGGTAGTGGTCCCCGTACCGGAATCTTTTTTCAAGTCCCTTCAGAAATTGCTCACTGATTTTGTCTGGGCTAGTAGAAAACCCAGGATAAAATTTTCTACAATGACTAGACCATGGGATAAGGGGGGAGTGAGTATTCCAGACCTTAGGAAATACTACTGGACGTGTATACTCGCTCAATCAAAGGATTGGTGGCTGAGAGATAGTGATAAGAGATGGGTGGAATTGGAAAGGTCTGCTTTCTCTACACCTCTTATCTCGCTATTCAATTTGCACCCCCGAAAACTTCTGAGAGACCAACAACCCCTCCTTAGTATCAAATTATCAGGTATAGCTTCGAAAAACCTACTGCCACTTATGGGTCCACTGGCCAAATCGTCAGGAAGGAACCTTCCGTTGCATTATTTGAATGTATGGATCCCTGATATTCAATTAGATAACTGGGTGACGGTTGGCATCTCAATCCAACATCTTTTCGAAGGCACAGTCATGTGTTCTTTTGAAAATTTAACTAATCGATATGACATCTCAAAAAGAGATTTCTATAAATACTTGAGGGTTAGACATGCTATAACTGATTCTCACAATTCTTTATTAGAAATTCCCTAGCAAATACAAGAGTTCCTTTCTTCCATTAGGCCTTCCATAAAAGGAATCACCCTATTTTACAACACGTTTATCATGTCTACGACAACAATAAAACCTCCCTTTGTACTTAAATCGGAAGAAGAGCTAGGGGTCACACATGCTACGCAGGAATGGTTATCAGCTTTTCCTATAGTGAAACAAGGATCCAAGAGCGCTTCTCTTTGGGAGACTGCATTTAAAATATTATTAAGATGGTAGGTACCTTACACCTGCTCACATCCATAAAATTAAGCACTCATACCCTCCAGACTGCTGGAGAAATTGTGGTCAAGTAGGTACCTATAAACACATCTGGTGGGAGTGCCCTGTTTTATCTACTTTCTGGGACACTGTGCTATTTTTTCTCAAACGCGTTGTGGGTTGGCTGATTTCTAAATCAGCGTCTCTAGCCTTGTGCTTTGTGGGGTTGGCAGATTTACTGGTACAGATCAGAACAGGCTGTGGTCAATTTTGGCAGCAAGAGTGATGATTGCTAAAACATGGAAATCTAGCTCTCCGTTTACCACTCACGAACTAGTCTCCTCTGTGCAGGCGAACTTTGAAATGGAAAAACGTTATGCCCTCCGTACTCATAATTGGTCTGAGTTAATGTCTAAATGGAAACTATGGATTAAATTTTCCAATCCAGGTTAGATAGTTTTATTAAATGTTCCACACTATCCCCCCATCGAGCAGCCCGCCACTTTAAAGCTACTGCAAATCACTCAAAGATATGTACCGTTTTCTTTACAGTTCTATTGTTATTTCTTTCTCTATACAATGTCCTGATTTTTGTTGGGTCTTTGGCAAGACTTCGAGTTTGCAACATAAACCTTGTGTATTGTTGGATTCCTGCGTGAATCGTAAATATTATAATCCAATTTCATGTGATGTTACAATTGTGAGTGTAACTTGGAATTAATAATAAACTTAAGTTAAAAAAAAAAGACTTGGAGGAGAATACAGCACCACATACCTCTTACATCCTGTCATGTAGACCCTTCTTTCCTCTTCTCCTGCGTCTGACCCAGACCACCATGACAAATTCTTTCAGCCGCATTTCGTCTCAACAAAGTTTTGTTACACAGACACGTTACATTTCTAAATTTTTCCATCAACCTCTCCATCCTGGTGTCCTAACAATGTCATCCTTCTGCGACCCCCAATACTGTGCCCACTGTGCTCCCCAATATCCCAGGTACTGTACTGCTGAAAAAATAGTGACCCCAGTAGTCATAATGGGATCATTTATCAAACTGGTGTAAAGTAAAACTGGCTTAGTTACCCATAGCAGCCAATTATATTCATGTTTTGTTACATTCTAATACCATTTCCCGAACTCGGGTTCAGTTCCAAGGTACCACTTGGAACCGAACCCGAGTTCGGGAAATGTTTTTTTACATTCTAATACTGTATGGAGCGCTCGCTCCGTACAGTATTGAAACAAAGTTTTATGCGAATCGACTTCGGATGTTTCTTCCGAAGTCGATTTGCTCATCCCTAATCCCTATAGTGTCTACAGCAATTATAATGTCCCCCAGAGTGCCCCCAGTAACATCCTACATTGTACTCCATCCTGAATAGTGTCCCCAAAAATAATGTCCCCTAATATGTCCTGTAAAAGAAAGGCCCCTACAGTGCCTCCCCAATAGCAACGTCCCCCACACCACATAGTAATTTCCCCCACACTGCCCCCATATAGTAATTTCCCTCACACTGCCCCCATATAGTAATTTCCCTCACACTGCCCCCATATAGTAATTTCCCTCACACTGCCCCCATATAGTAATTTCCCTCACACTGCCCCCATATAGTAATTTCCCTCACACTGCCCCATATAGTAATTTCCCTCACACTGCCCCCATATAGTAATTTCCCTCACACTGCCCCCATATAGTAATTTCCCTCACACTGCCCCCATATAGTAATTTCCCTCACACTGCCCCATATAGTAATTTCCCCCACACTCCCCCCATATAGTAATTTCCCTCACACTGCCCCATATAGTAATTTCCCCCACACTCCCCCCATATAGTAATTTCCCTCACACTGCCCCCATATAGTAATTTCCCTCACACTGCCCCTATATAGTAATTTCCCTCACACTGCCCCATATAGTAATTTCCCCCACACTCCCCCCATATAGTAATTTCCCTCACACTGCCCCCATATAGTAATTTCCCTCACACTGCCCCCATATAGTAATTTCCCTCACACTGCCCCCATATAGTAATTTCCCCCACACTCCCCCCATATAGTAATTTCCCTCACACTGCCCCCATATAGTAATTTCCCTCACACTGCCCCCATATAGTAATTTCCCTCACACTGCCCCCATATAGTAATTTCCCTCACACTGCCCCCATATAGTAATTTCCCTCACACTGCCCCCATATAGTAATTTCCCTCACACTCCCCCCATATAGTAATTTCCCTCACACTGCCCCCATATAGTAATTTCCCTCACACTGCCCCCATATAGTAATTTCCCTCACACTGCCCCCATATAGTAATTTCCCTCACACTGCCCCCATATAGTAATTTCCCTCACACTGCCCCCATATAGTAATTTCCCTCACACTGCCCCCATATAGTAATTTCCCTCACACTGCCCCCATATAGTAATTTCCCCCACATTGCCCCATATAGTAATTTCCACCAAACTGCCCTATATAGCAATTTCCCCCACACTGCCCCATGTAGTAATTTGCCCCCACACTGTCTCCATTAAGTAATTTGCCCCCACACTGTCCACATTAAGTAATTTGCACCCACACTGACCCCATTAAGTAATTTGTCCCCACACTTCCCTCCATTAAGTAATTTGCCCCCATGTAATCATTTGCCACCACTGTTCCTGCAATAATATGACCTCCTCTGCCCCCCAAAGTTGGCTCACACACAAAAAAAAACCTAAAGGCTAATACTTACCTAAATTAGGCGTATTTCAGCACCAGATTGCGGCGCAGCGGTTAGTTGTGCCACAATCTGCAACTTCTCCCCGCTCACGCCAGGTGTAAAAAAGTGGAAGGGGAGCGGCCGACAGGCACGTCTCATTTACTATTATCTACGTCTGTTTCAGGCATAGAAAAAGGTCTATATGTAAGACAGCAAGAAAGCTATCTGACATTTAGAAGCAGTGCTGGATACGCTAAAGTTATGGAGTGGCTGGCGCCTCTTCATAACTGCGCCAGAACACCGCCCAGTATAGGGCTTATTAAGACCGGCGTCTAAAACGCCGGTCTTAATAAATGTGCCCATAAAACTCCCAGCATGTCTAGGTCATTATTATGGTGGGGTATGAGAGCACATTACAGGAAGGAGGTATAAGAGGAGAGAACTACAACACCAAGCATGTTAAGGCTGTTATTATGGGATATCAGAGAATAATTCAGAGGAGTATAAGAGCAGAGGACTACAACTCCCAGCATGTCCAGACAGTTTTTATGGGTTATCAGAGGACAATTCAGAGAATGAGTATAAGGGTCCCTTCACACGTCCGTATGTGTGGATCCGCTAAACACAGACATCGGCCATGTGCGTTCCGCATTTTGCGGACCGCACATAGCCAGCACTTAATAGAAAATGCCGACAAGAATAGGACGTGTTCTATATTTTTCGGGATCGGAATTGCGGACCCGGAAGTGCGGATCCGCAAATCCGGATCCAGGCAGCACGATTCATAGAAATGAATGGGTCCACAATTTCGAACTAAATTGCGGACGTGTGAATGGACCCTAAGAGAGGACTCCAACTTCCAAGGTTCATGACTTCTCCATTGCTGAACTCTGCCCCGCCTACACTAATCACATGACGGTGACATCACCACAGGTCCTTACCACTTCTCATCTCCACTGCTGAGCTTTGGCACCCCTTGCTCTGATCTTATGAGGGTGACATCATCACAGGTCATTTAGCTCTTGTACTGTAGCAGACACACACACTTGAGAATGGACATTTTTGATCATTTATAAATCCCAGTCAGTCAGACCATTTTTTTAAGCCCCAGAAAGAGATGTCTGGGAAAAAGCAGACGTATGGTCACCCTACTTTAACGGTATATTCCAGTGCAAGAAAGAAGTTCACCCTGGGCCTACACAAATGTAAAAAAAAAAAATCACAGAACTACCTTACTGATCTCCTGCCACTGCAGTTCTGGACCCCACGTCCTGCCACTGTCTCGACAGTAGAAAATGGTTTTGAACGTTGTTCATCTTCAGCCAGTAAAGAGTGTCCCTCTTTCACTGTCCAAAAAGTTATGTGGTGTGGCTGAATGCTGACAGGACATAATGGGACTTGTAGTTCCACATCAGATAATGTAAGCTGGGGAACAGTTTGCAGTATCGGTTGGAGTAAAGTTTTTATCTGGCATGGAAAGACATTGTAGGTTATTTTATTCTTAGTTCATATGTAGACCAGGACGACATGATAACCAATGGCCAGGGCTATGATGCAGTAATACAGTCAAACCGACCGACTGTTCTTTAGGAGTGACACAGCAGTAATGATGTTGCAGTAAACTTGCACCGACTGCATTCTTCATCCACGTTGTGCCTGCATGTCAATAGGGTTCCAAGACTTCCTATAGTCATAATGTGTTTTATAACCTTTGTCATTTTTATGTTTAATGTATTCTGCTCTTTAGAAGGTATATTCATAATGAGCAAAATTTAGTGTACTTTGATTTAAATTTCCATGTAATATGCTTAATTATCCATCAGGTGGCACCAGAGCTCCTTTCACTGCCATTTTGTTTTTCCTGCTCGAGTGCTGATACCATTCTATGTCATCCTATTGTTCAGTCCTCCTAAGGGTACAGCTACACGGTCAGGTTTCTGCATGCGGTTGTGGAAGCCAAAACCAGAACGGAATTCGAAAAAAGAAGATAAGTTGTATATACTCCTTATACTGTCTCTCCTTTTATGATTCACTACAGATTTTGGCTTCCAAAACTGCTTTCAGAAACCTGACCGTGTGGTCAGTACCCTCACATCACTGCTTGAATACATGAAGCCAGCCTGAGGGTACTTTCACACTAGCGTTTTTCTTTTTCGGCACAGAGTTCCGTCCTAGGGGCTCTATACCGGAAAAGAACTGATCAGGCATATCCCCATGCATTCTGAATGGAGAGCAATCCGTTGCATCAGGATGTCTTCAGTTCAGTCTTTTTGACTGTTCAGGACGGAGATAATATCACAGCATGCTACGGTTTTATCTCCGGCCGAAAATCCGGAACACTTTCCAGAATGCCGGATCCGGCATTTTTTTCCATAGGAATGTATTAGTGCCGGATCCGGCTTTAAAAATACCGTCCTTCCGGATGACAAAAAAAATGTGAAAAAAATAAATGCAGGATCCGTTTTCCGGTTGACACCAGAAAGACATATCCGGCATTTCAATACATTTGTAAGACTGATCAGGATCAGTTTGCATACGTTTTGACAGATCCAGCAGGCAGTTCTGGCGACGGAACTGCCTGTCAGATTCCTCTACCGCAAATGTGAAAGTAGCCTTAGGCCGTTGTATTACGGCCACATTTTAGCTTCTGGCTTACAACTCCCACTCCTCTCCATGGCTAGGGGGAACTGATATTAAGGAGACACCCGTTGGCTGAGCAAGTATACCACTGCCGGACGAATAGCAATGTCTGGCTCTGACCTCTGCCATCAATATAGTGCCATGTTAAAGCAACATGTCAACGGTGAAAATCCGAGATTCTGGAGCAAAGATGCTGACTGGCACTATTAATGGGGCGACTCCAACTGCCACACTTAGGCCTCTTTCACACGGGCGTCATGGATGTGGGCCGGATAAGATGCGGGTGCGTTGCAGGAAAATGCGTGATTTTTCCGCGTTAGTGCAAAACATTTTTAATCCGTTTTGCACGCGCGTGAGAAAAATCGGCATGTTTGATACTAAACCCGAACTTCTTAACAGAAGTTCGGGTTTGGGTTAGGTGTTGTGTAGATTTTATTATTTATGTTATAAGGGAAAATAATAGCATTATTAATACAGAATGCTTAGTAAAATAGAGCTGAAGGGGTTAAAAAAATGAATTTTTTTTTTTTTAACTCACCTTAATAAAGAAGACAGAAGAGAAGCCGGCTGCGCGAACAAGTGGATAAGAGTTAAATTTTTTATTTTATTTTTTTAACCCCTCCAGCCCTATTGTACTAAGCATTCTGTATTAAGAATGCCATTATTTTCCCTTATAACCATGTTATAAGGGAAAATAATAATGATCGGGTCTCCATCCCGATCATCTCCTAGCAACCATGCGTGAAAATCGCTCCACACTTGCTTGCGGATGCTTGCGATTTTTACGCAGCCCTATTCACTTCTATGGGGCCTGCGTTGCATGAAAACCGCACAAAATAGAGCATGCTAAGATTTTTACGCAACGCACAAGTGATGCGTGAAAATCACCGTTCATGTACACAGCCCCATAGAAATTAATTCCGGATTTAGTGCGGGTGCAATGCATTCACCTCACGCATTTCACCCGTGCGGAAATCTCGCCCGTGTGAAAGGGGCCTTAAAGAGACCAATCCTGTATGGAGACTTACTGGAAGCACCCCATGGTATGGAGACTTATTGGCAATGCTTCTTGGAAAACCAATATGCAAAGAGGTATCTCCCATCCACCAGCTCCACCTCTTGGAAGTGGCTTTCTATGAGTCAAGATCCGACTTTCCTCCATAAGCCTTAGATTTGACAAGGGAGTATATGGTTCTCTTTCTTGGGAGATATCCCTTAACATATTTGTTTCCCATGGAGCATTGCCAATAATAAGTCACCATACCCTGGAGTAGTTCCAGCAAGGCTCCATCCATGGTCTCTTTGAGGAGATGTAGCACCCTGCCTAAGGCTGGGTTCACACCTGAGCGTTTTACAGCACGTTCAAACGCGCTGTAAAACGCTCAACACATGAAAACCAATGCTTCCCTATGGCCCTGGTTCACACTTGAGCGTTTTACAGCGCGTTTGAACCCGCTGAAAAACGCCCTACGCTTAAAAAAGTTCTTGAGCTTCTTTGGGGCGTTTTGTCGCGTGTTCCCGTACATAGACTTTCGGGAACGCGCGACAATGGGCGTTCACTTGTCTCTGTATGCGCGATTGTAAACGCCGGTACAATCGCGCATACAGAGCGCTCCTTTCAGAACGCTCAGGTGTGAACCCAGGGTAAGCTGCTTCCAAGGCATCACAGTCAGCCAGCCAGAATCCTACTCTGTACTGACGAGGGGCAAGCACCCTGAAACAGCTGCCTACGGACGGATATCTGGCTTGGCTATATTCTCTTGTCAAAGCTGAGGTTTGTTGGAAGGTGGCATCTTGACTCATAAGGAGCCACCTTCAACAGGTGGAGCTGGTGAGATGGTTCTGTTTCTTGGGAGATATCTCTTTGCCTATAGCTGGCAATATTCATAGGTAAACTCTGGATTTCAGTGATCTATTCTCTGACACTACTTGGGGGCACTGTGGGTGACATTATTGATGGAGGAACTCTGACTATCTCTATTCCTGGAGGTATTCAAGCTGTCACTGTTAAAGGGGCATGGATGCATTCTTTTATAGGGAGAATACGTTTTCTTAAAGTATCTATAACATCAGTAATACTTGTGCACTGAATACCCCCTCTCCCTCTCTAGGAGTAATGGGGGCGTTGCCTTTACACCTGGAGGCTCCGCTCTCTCTGCAACTGCCACACCCACTGCACTTTGATTGACAGATGATGTTTTCACTGCCTGGCCCTGTCAAAGTGGAGAGGGTGCGGCAGTTGCAGAAAGAGCTGAGCCTCTAGGAGCAATGGAAATGCCCCCATTGCTCCTAGAGGCTCATTTGCATATACTAAAACATCATTTTTCTCAGCAATGCGGGCACATATAAACATAGGACCAACACAGATGTCTTCAGCTGCCAAGTGCACATGTAACAGGTCAGCCAGTGTCATAGGTACAAATCTGCTGACAGGTGCCCTTTAAATTTCATTTCAACCCCTTTCATTCATTGCCCATACCACACAAAGAACTGGACTCCAAATGGTCGAACAATTGTAATTTATATGGTTTAAAAATTAAATATGCAAGGGGCATAATTCTCTGGAAGAATCTGCAGACGTGCGAACCTTATGGCATAAACCTTATGAACCTCATTACTCCAGGGCGACCGGGTCACGATCGTGACAGATCAGGAGATATGGGGGAGTCAGACGGGGATTGTGAGATGAAGTGACAAATGAAATGTACATAAAATAGTTTTGTTTGCTGTTTTTTTTTTCTTTCTAGGAGCTGGGGTGGAAGTCTACAGCAGCAGCGGCTTCTATCCAGACATCTCCTCCCGTTGCTCCTTGTTCCTGCGGACCTCTGCTGCATGAAGCTCCTGGAGCAACACAAGGAGAGAGATGATTATACAATGGAACAGGATTGGTAAGTACTGGAACACTTAGGATAGATAGGGTTAATTTCCATTCACAGAGCAAGCAGAGCCCCACAGAAAAAGTGGACACTTGGAATTTGTCAGCACTGCTCCCCTGTTTGCTGAGCTAGTATGGTGCACCGCACTGTACACTTTGTGCAGCTTTTTCTACATCAGGCTTCTGTACGTGGCCCACAGAGCTGTACATACACTGAACCACCATGGGGAGGCAGAGAGACCCCATTTCCTGCAGCCTGATAGGAATTCTATTTGCAGTTTTAGATGTGACTAGAGTAGAAAACAATGTGACGTGTGAAGCATAATGAATCGTATCTGCATAATCCAACAGCGATACCTCACCAGATATAGAGAAACCAATACCTTCTCACGGAGACGCTCCCTGAGAGCCGCCAAGTGGGCATCACGTATCTCCTTGCTCAGCTCCATCTTGTAGTTGAGTTTTTCCTCGGCCATTCGGCTGAAGTTGTTATTGTCTTCTATTGCCCTATGCAGAACGTCCCTCTCATGTTCCCGCTTCTCAGCAAGCTGTTTCAGCACCTGAGCTTCCTGAGTCTGGGAGGTAAAAAACAAGTTATATGGTAGATATGATCCATCTGTTAGATTTATATAACTGAAGAGGCCCAGGTTATACCAGCATGGTACATATCACTATATACAAGAAGATATATAACTTATACCAGCTGTACATATATAATTATATACAGAAGATCCCCAGGTTATACCAGCATGGTCCATATCACTATATACAAGAAGATTTATAACTTATACCAGCTGTACATATATAATTATATACAGAAGATACCCAGGTTATACCAGCATGGTCCATATCACTATATACAAGAAGATGTGTAACTTATACTAGCTGTACATATATAATTATATACAGAAGATCCCCAGGTTATACCAGCATGGTCCATATCACTATATACAAGACGTATAACTTATACCATCTGTACATATATAATTATATATATGCGAGATACCCAGGTTATACCAGCATGGTCCATATCACTATATACAAGACGTATAACTTATACCAGCTGTACATATATAATTATATATATGCGAGATACCCAGGTTATACCAGCATGGTCCATATCACTATATACAAGACGTATAACTTATACCAGCTGTACATATAGAATTATATACAGGAGATGCCCAGGTTATACCAGCATGGTCCATATCACTGTATACAAGAAGATGTATAACTTATACCAGCTGTACATATATAATTATATACAGAAGATGCCCAGGTTATATCAGCATGGTCTATATCACTATCTACAAGAAGATGTATAACTTATACCAGCTTTACATATATAATTATATATGCGAGATACACAGGTTATACCAGCATGGTCCATATCACTATATACAAGAGGCATAAATTATACCAGTTGTACATATATTTATATAGCAGAATATTGCTATATGATATGACCCGTGCACTTTACTAAAGTTAAAGAAGCAGCAAATTAAGGATTGCACGTTCACAAGGTACCTTCCTCCTCTCCTCAGCAGCCTCCAGCCTCTTTTGGCAGTTCTTCCAAGGAAACCTCCCTCTTCCTGGGAGAGATGGCCAGTGGAGGACCATCTGGGGACAAGTCTGTAGGAGATTTCAAGATCACCTCAAAGCTCTGCCCTGACGCTCTTTTGTTGAGCTGCTTCACCTCCATGTCTGTGGACACACAAGACCATTATCATATCACAGAGTTCGACTTTCTCAGGAAGAATATGACTTTTTCTCACCTTCATACTCGTAGATTGTCTTGGGATGAGGCTGCGAGTAAAAGCAGGAGCAGATCAAGGACAGCATAGATAGCTCCTTCATCTTCTCTTTGTAGGCTGCAAGAGAAATAACGTGACTTAGTGACTAAAGGTTCCCTTTAATATTCAGCCATTGCTGGTGACATTGCATGATGATGTCCACTGCAAAAGAATGGTACTCTTTCCCTAGAATGGAGTCATGTTGATAAGTGGCACCTGTTAGCCTGCTCAGAGCTTTTCTCTTCACTGGTACTGTAACATTAACAAACAAGAATGGCAAGATATGGTCCAAGAACACACACTGTAACAAACCGTCAACTGTGTGAGCAAGACTAGTTTATGGAAGGAAATAACCAAGCTGAATGTAACTGGCTCGGGATTGCCTAGACAGTGACTGTACTCGTTGTAAAACATCAGCTATGGATGAAGGTTTAACTCACTGAAGGCAAGAACTGACCTAAAGGCACTGTTTGTCTTATAGGAGACTGCCTAGACATTGTACCAAATACTTATAAATTGTAATAAACCCTCTGTGTAAACAGAACAGAGTGGTCATAAGGAAGAACTCACCTTAGCTAACTCTTTGGCTCATGGGATTGCCTAGATTTACCACCTGGACCACCAAAGGATCCTCCGGTGGGCCTAGGCTCGGATACCATAATGGGCCCTAAATATCCAGGAGAAAAAACAATTTGGCAGCCTTTGGACCCAGTCAGTTACCAATTGAGTCTATTTCTGTGATTTAAAACCTATTAAAGTTTATTGATGATATAGGGTTTGGGCATCAGTAATAATTCTCTCTGGTGGGCCCCAGGAACCTCAGTCCAACAATTACTTTCCCTCACGCGAGCAGGACAAGGTTACTGAAGGATAACACTTGGCCGAGAGCACTATGTAGCTCGCCCGACACATTGTAGGAGACCCTTGGCTGTGTAAGGACTAGTAAGGCAAGAAACTGACCTGGGAAACAGTGACTGCCTCAAAAGCTGTGTGAGGAGGACTAGGTTAGTAGAATGTATAAGATGTTGGTATCTGTGGAGGGAACAGGCCCGTGGCATGCTTTCCTGTCACAATCTCTTGGGGTTCTGAACCAGTATGAAGAACTATATATAATCTCCTTGTACATATGATTTCAGTATGTGAACCTGATAATGCTCTGTGACAAGCCTTGGGTCCTCCTTTCCTGGACTGGGTTCCTTCTCTTCTAGGTATACATATAAGTAGTTGGGATATTCGTGTAGGACTGGGTTGCCTGAGGCCTACCAGTGAAATGGACGCTGTTCTCTGCAATAAAACCCCCCTGAGGCTTACAAAATGTTAGGAAAACTATAACACAGAGGCCTCCTGTGCAAGATGTGTGTAGGGCCTGGCCCTCCTGTGCAATATATTCTTCATATATAAAATACTATTCAAAAATGCACACTTTTCACATGCCACACATATGCCATCCACACACCTGACACCTGGTGCACGCACTCCACTCACACACTGGACAAATGCCTAGTCATACATAGGACACATGTGCCACTCACAGGTAGGACATTCAGCTCACATGGACCATTCACATAGGACACAAGCTGCAAACGATCCACTTATACATTCCAAGATTCAAGTCAACATCAAGCCGTGCCCAGCATTATGGACAGAACATGCCTTGATGCCACATAGGGTTGCCACCTTTCCCAACACAAAAATACCAGCCAAGATTACACAGATAAAAAGAGTGTTTGGTTTGGGGGGGCATGACAACATAGGGTGTTATGTTATTTGACTCCAATGATTTGATCATATTTTGAGTTTTGCAAAAATAAAACTTTTTTTTATAAAATTCACGTTTAATTGAATGAGCTCTTATAGAAAAGGAAATAACCACAAAGGCAGGAACAATACCTCATCACCACATATTTTACTGCTGGCCCTGAACCGTGCAGCTCTATACATGTCACAGTACCTTCTGTGACAGAGGTTAGAAGATCAGAGAGACTGACTGCACGTGAGGTTAACTGACAGTCTCTTGATTCTCAGTGTTGTGGTTTGGTATTGACCACACCTCTTGTCAGGTGCAGCCCGTGGTCATTACTTCATTCCCTACTTAGTTTGGTCTCACACTTAATACCATGCGGTTGATTTTCTCTGCTTGGATTTGGAAGAGTTGGTGTGTGGACCTTTTCTGCATTCCTGCTCATCCATTTTCTATAAGATAAGTTGTACTGCTCTTTGTATTTGGTTGTTCCCCTGCTTGTTGTTACTAGACCCTGTTTTGTTCACCTGGGAAGGAACCAGTAGTCTCCCTCACTGCCACTACCTAGGGCATTTCAGGGCTCCTAGGGTCTAGGTTCCGGGGTATGTATTTTCCCACCTTCAGGGTCTATACATACTGACAGAGTCAGGGCCAGGTTTAGGAGCTTTCTAGGAGGTTACCTTTTCCCTCTCCCTAGCCTTGAGGCCTAGTTCTGTGTCCCTCACCTCCCCTGTATTCGTGACAATACAGGAGCCCAGTTTGCCCTGGTTTTTAATACTGGTTTGTTTCTTGTTAAAAACATTTGTTTATGGAGACAGTCAGTGAAACAGAATGTGTTTATCTTTCCTTCTTTGTTGTATCCCCTGCCGGAACAGACTGCCGGATCTGTACTACAGTGTGCACACGTGAGCTGCTGGAAGTCCGCCTGGCCCCATTCACTATAATGGGGAGTGAAAGAGATCTGGCCGTGGCACGGCACATATGCTGAGAGGCGGACGGACAAAAACCGCTGCACGCAGCTCTATTTGTCCAGTCGCCTCTTGGCATATTTGCCATGCTGCGGCTGTATCTCCGCCGATCCCCATTATAGTGAATGGGGACAAATGAACTTCCGGCAGCACACATAGTACGGATCTGGCAGGCTGTTCCTCTGCCAGAATAGCCTAACGCCAGTGTGAAACTGGCCTTATGCTCTAAAGATCAGGTATAGACAGGAGGGACAGTGTAAAATAAAAACTTTATTGATGTTTGTATGATTTGTGCAGCTAGTTTGATACCGGTATGGTCCTTTCCGTTTTTCTTGTGGACCATATGCAGAACCATTCATTTCAATGGGTCCGCAAAAAAACGGATGTTATTCCGTGTGCATTCCGTATGTCCGTATTTCCGTACCGCAAAAAAAATAGAACATGTCCTAGTATTGTCCGTATTACGGAGAAGGATAGGACTGTTCTACTAGGGGCCAGCTGTTCCGTTCCGCAAAATACAGAATGCACACGGACATCATCCGTATTTTTTGCTGATGTTTTTTGCAGACTGCAAAAATTTACATTTATTTTTTGCGGATAGGAGGCAGACCCATTTCTTTCAATGCGTCTGCAAGAAATGCAGACAGCACACCGTGTGCTATCTGCATCCGTATGTCCGTTCCGTAGCCCCGCAAAAGAGATAGAACATGTCCTATTCTTGTCCGTTTTGCTCACAAGGATAGGCATTGTTACAATGGATCCTCAAAAAAAATGGATGCCATGCGGAATGTCATCCATTTTTTTTGCGGACCACAAAACACATACAGTCGTGTGAATGTAGCTTAATTAGATTCAGAGGGGTGATAAGGTGGGCAATCACTCCCATTGACTATAATGGGATCTGGTTTCAATTAGATACCTAGTATTTTACTTGACAAAAATTTGCAGCTTGCTGCTCTACTTTGTCCAGTATTTTTTACGGAATTTGAAAAAGAGGCTCTTGACAGAGCGTTCCTTGCAGATGTGAACGAATCGCCTCCCCTGCGGTCATGTACAAATACATGGGGACAGAAGGATCTATACCTCTCCTGGGTCCCTGCAGTCTGCCAGCATATCCCCCACTGGCCCCAGTTCACCTCCTCCATCCTGTCTGGCTAATGGAGGTGGAACTGCTTCAGCCTGGAATATCTCAGGCTGTAGAGCACCTAGAGAGGTGAGGTCTTCTTTTAAAGCTACTAATATAGGCTTTAACACAAGACCAGGATTGCGGTGCTAACCACCATACCACCCAAGGTATAACTCTTGGAAATCAGGTGGAGAGTTAGATCTGCAGATGTTAGATTCTTTGCTTTAAAACAAGACCTAGCTCATATCTCTGGGTGCTGTACAGCCTGAGATACAGCTGTTAGTAGCAAGCAGCTAGCCCATACCTCCTTGGCAACTAAAAATTACCTTCACTTCTATGTGCTGGTAAAAATAAAATACTGCCACCAGCCTCCTGCTGGTAATACCAACTAGGCTGGCAGTTTATTGGCCAGGTGTGAACCCTAGCTGTGCAAGACATAGTATGCCATTCTTATCTGGTCCTATATGCCTGTGCAGTGGGGACGCTGCCTGGCTCTCCCTGTTCCTGTCAACTGCCTGATATGAGCTGGCACCATGAAACTGACACGGTGCTCGGCATGTAATAGTGAGGGGCCGGCATGACTAAAAGGGAGGAGATGTATGACAGACAGCCCAGCGTCTGTGACACTGCCCATGCTGTCATCTCAGCTGGCTATGTGGCCATATAATAAACTACCAAGCTCATTATCTGGTTGCATTAACAATCAGTTCAAAGGGGTTGTCCAGCTTTTAGTAAGTGATGGCCTATGCTCAGGATAGGCTATCACCAACTGAACAGCGGTGTGGAACCGCTGCTGATCAGCTGTTTGGTGTAGTTCCATCACCAGAAGTCAGAGCCATTGTAGTGGAGAGAGCTCGCTAATACAGTGCTGCTCCCATTGGACTCAGTGTGAGCAGCAGAATTCTGTGCCAACATTTTGATGCAGTTTTGGGGCACATTGGTGCATCTTAATCCACGCCTCTTTTCTGCTAAGCCCCTGCCAGCCCTTGGTGAGTGAGGCGCTAAAAATGTCTAAATAAATTAATAAATGTGTTGCAAAGCATCTAACCTATATTTTTGGAACAAATTAAAGGGAGTCTGTCAGCAGTTTTGACCATGCTGAACTGCTGACAGCACTAGGTAGGGGCTGGGAAGAGCAGTACAATCATACTTTTTATGGGGCTTTTTTCATAGTAGCTTGAATATGAAGTTTTTTTATGCCAAATTATGCTCTTGCAAATGCCAGGGCGGGGGCATTACTTTGCTGCTTTACGGCCCCTCCCCTCTGCTCTGAGTGACAGATGTAGTGGTTTCCCGGTTGGAAGGAGCTCAATGTAAGGGAGCACTTCACAGTCAGTGTAGTAATGTGCACGTCCAACTACTAAGGAGGTCGAAAGTGCTCAGTTCCATTCTTCAACTGCCATTGTCCATATCTACTGTTAGAAGCTGTGAGAGTTATGGGGAGAGAGCCGCAACAGACAGGAACCCCCCCCCCCCAGAGAAAGAACACACCCCGAGAGAAAGGACACACCCCAGAGAAAGGACACACCCCCCAGAGAAAGGACACACGCCCAGAGCTGCCAACCTGGAAAAAATCTAGCAGAGCAATTGGAGCAATGAATAGAGAGAGCTTTGGAACCATATAAGGGAAAAGGGCTGGTTTTAGCTTTGTCAGAAAGACATTGTCGTGTACTGTATGTTGTCAGATTTTTATTTATTTTTTACCTTAATCATGACATAATCCCTTTCATCCTCCATTATGAGGAGGTGACCATCGACGCAAACTCCACAGCAGGGAGGTATTTTGGAGATATGATTTTATTCTCCATTATTAAAAGGGTTGTCCGAGATTCTGATATTGACGGCCTAGCCTCAGGATGAGGATGTTTGAAGAAGTCGCTTTGCTTCAGTGAGCGCTGCGGCATCTTCCTAGGCCAGTGACATTACATTCATCAATTACATGGTCTAGGCGCAGCTTAGTCCTGTTCAAGTGAATGGATCTGAGCGGTAATACCAAGAACAGACACTATACAATGTATGGCACTGTGCTTGGTGTGCTGTGAGGAAGCCACAGTGCTTACAAGAGCGCCACTACCTCTTTAAAAAGCTATTTGGTGGGGAAGCTGGGAGTTGGACCCCCAACAATCAGATATTGATAATCTATCCTGAGGATAGGCAGTCAATATCAAATGTTGGATGACCCCTTTAATTATATATATAATTATTATACCTCCTATACCAGGGATCAGCAATCTTTAGTACTCCAGCTGCTGTGAAACTACAACTCCCAGCATGCGCATTTTTATATGTATGGTTCCACATTTTTTTATGTCTGGTGGTTTTCTAATTATATACTTCTCATGCTCAGTCATTTCTTTGCTATATCTAAGGAAACAAGTTGGCCTGAAATGCGTAAGTGGTGACTATGTAGCTTTCCCCGATTCATTTTATGGAGATATTCATATTTAAATAAAGCCTGAGACCGGATGCTGGAATCTATCTTCTTCTTGTCTTTCTTCTCCATGCTGCCCTGTTTGCCTGTGCATCTGTATGGTTTCAGATGAGCTGACATTTTTCCTTGACGTTGAGAGACCACAATATTAGATGATGCTAGTAACGATATAATGACTGAATTTCTGGAGAAAACCAGCACTTAGTGCAAGCAAAACAACAGCACCAAGCCGTAGAAAAGGCTCTGAGGCTCAGACATGTCACCAAGGACAGTCAAAGTCTCTGCCCAAATACCCAGTCCTAATCAGCTGCCTCGTGTACAAGCTTCCCTCCCCTAGGGAGGCGAAAACCTGGCGCCAGCTTTCAACCTTAATTACCAATTGTCAGACATGACAGGTAACTGGCAACAGAATGAGTGTGTGTCCTGGGTATAAAACAGGAAGATGACAGAGATGACTGGCTACAAAGGGAATAGCAGAACCGGAGAGCCTTCTGCTTCATATACCGTACCCTGGACCTGACTTGATGTTGGTAAAAAATGATGATATTTAATAAGCAATGACATTGATTCAAAATTATATAAACTGAACTTGTGTTCAAAGTGGAGTTTTGGTAAAAAGTTTAGATGTGACTGTAGTAAACCTCACTGGGGTTTGAGAGAACATTTTGGGAAACACTGAACTGGTGACAATAGAGAGTACCCCATCTATCTGTCTATACTATATGGACAAAAGTATTGGGACACCTACACATTCCACCTACAGGAGCTTTGACATCCTATTCTAAATACATAGCCATTAATATAGAGGCCCCTGACCACAACTCCTTCCCCGCTCCCATTGTAGCTAAGACAGCGTCCACTCTTCTTGTTTTTTTGGGAAGAGCATTTGTGAGGTCAGACACTGATGTTGGATAAGACGGCCTGGCTCACAATCTTTTATTCTGGTTCGTCCCAAAGGTGTTTGATGGGGTTGAGGTCAGAGCTTTTTGTGAGCCAGACAAGTTCTTCTACACCAAACTCACCCAACTATGTCTTTATGGTCCTTGCTTTGTGGTCTGGGGCACAGTCATGCTGGAACCGAGATGGGCATTCCCCAAAATGTTCCCACAAAGTTGTAAGCATACAGTTATCCAAAATGTCTTGGTATCCTGAAGAACTAAGAGTCCCTTCGCTGGAACTAAGGGGTCAACCCCTAAAACACAACCCCATAGCGTAATCCGTCCTCCACCAAACTTTACAGTTGGCACAATGCAACATTCTCCTGGCATTCTCCAAACCCAGACCCATCCACCATGTGGCCAGATAGAGAAGTGTAATTCATACCTCCACAGAACTCGTTTCCACTGCTCCAGAGTCCAGTGGCAGCATGCTTTACACCACTCCATGTGACGCTTGGTATTGTGCTTGATGTAAGGCTTGCATGCAGCTGGTCATACATAGGAACCCAGGCTATGAAGCTCCTGGTGCACAGATTTTGTGCTGATGTTAATGCCAGAGGAGGTTTTGACTCTGCAGTTATTGAGTCATCAGAGCGTTGGTGATTTTTATGCACAATGGACCTCAGCACTCGGTGACCCTGCTCTGTAACTTTATTTTATCTATCTATCTATCCATCCGTTATCTATCTATCTATCTATCTATCTCTTATCTATCTCCTATCTCTTTAATTCATAACTAACTATGTCATTTCCATTGCTACATCTGTAACTGCAATTTTTGATGACATCAGAAATATATCTTTACATTTGCTTTGGGAGCCTATTCATCTTCTCAAAGTAATTTCTATAAAATTCCACTTTGCAGGTTATTCTTCCCACCAGCTTGCATCAAAGCAAAACGAAACCTACAGATGCGGACCTTTAATAGCTGTCGGCAGAATAGAAAGCTATTGTTGACAACTCCCCCATACTTGGGTCGGCCAAGCATACATGTGTCATCATTGGGAAAGGCGAGTAAAGCCGGCCATGCTTATGAGATAACTGAACAGCTCGGCCATTCAGATGACAGCTCTCTCTCCCAGCCCCGCTATACACATGCATACTCGGCCAAGCATGCATATGTTGTAAATGGGAGAGGGAAGAAAGGCACTGTCAGAGCCCTCCGGCAGGAGCCTTATTGTCCCAAGAACAAAAGGGTCAAGCACATTGAAATTCTACATGTATTCTGCTTATAGCCAGTATTAATTGCTGCCACACACCATCTCCATTTAGAACAAGAGGATCAGGCATTTGAACATGCCCGATCCCACTTTCTTTCCCCTGACATCACCTGTTGGGGTAGAGGCTGTGACTGTAGTGTTCTTCAGGAGGCAGGAGTCCAGGTCACCACCGATTTACATCCATATGTGTGACTGATATCATCGCTCCTTTCCTGCACCATTAGATACTGCTGCAGACTATGTGAGTTTAAGACATTAACCAATCTTCTATAAAATAAAAATAAAACTTTTACTTACCTGCTAACAGGTCAATTGTCTATCCTCCAGTGGTCCTCGCTAGTGTCTATCTTCCTGCAGCAATAACTTGCCGTATATCCATGTGACCTCTGCAGCCAATCAGTGGTCTTGATTGGTCTTGGTACACACAAGCATGGTAGCAAAGGCCAGTGGTTGGCTGCAGGGGTCATGTGATGTACACCATCTCTAGTGGGGATCACTGGAACATTGGAGGATTTAAGACATAAGTAATAGGTGTTTTTTAATTTTTTACATTTTATCTAATTTCCTGTTGTTAGTAAAGGTTGTCCACACCTTTACTACTGATGGCCTATCCTCAGGACAGACCATCAATATCTGATTGGCGAGGGTCCAACACCTTGCACTCCAGCCAATAAGCTGTTTCGGGTAGCTCCGGTGGTGACAGTTGGTACAACGGTAGAGTGGATGGAGCTGGGAATGGTAGCGGCGTTGCAGTTGCAAGCTCCATCCACTGCACGATGGAGGGAGCTGTGCAGTTCCAGCACCGGACCTACTCCAAAACAGCTGATCATGGGAGTGCAGGCTGCTGGACTGCCACCGATCAGATACTGAAGGTCTGTCCTGAGGATAGGCCATCTGTGAAAAAGGAGTGGACAGCCCTTTTAAATTAATAAGCTCCTGGACAACCCATGTATTGCACAGCTTCATCTAATATAATAAAAACTACAACTCCCATCATGCCCTGCTGTAGGCTGTCTGGGCATGCTGGGAGTTGTAGTTTTGCAACAGCTGGAGGGCCGCAGGTTGAGCATCCCTGATCAAATGCATTCAGAGCACAGATACTGTACAATCAAGCCACCTCCCAAGAATTGGATGCACGGAGAGCAACATTCCCAGGCTTCTGAAGATAGATCTAGGCGTCTCCAGTAGATCTAGTATTTTATCTCTAGGTCTTCATATAGAATTCTACCAGTCTCCTGCACTGGAAACTAGATGCCAAATAATTCCAGGCATCTTCTATAGATGACAGCCTCCCACCCCCTATTGCATTCTCAGCACTCTCCACCCATAAATCCCAGCCCTAAGGATGGACGCCCAGGCTCAGCCAGCATTGCAGGCAGCATGGAGACAATAGGAAGGGCATGATGACTGGAGCTTTACAGATATGGACTAGCCTCACACCCATGGTGAAAAGCAGAAGGGGGAATCTGATCCCTAGGGGCTGGTGCAACACATATGGAGTAGGATGAATGCATAGCAAGATATGGAGATGCCCTCACCAGCAGCCACTCCCTGGGAAAAGATGCTAAGAAGACAACACCCCAACATTGATAAGACCCCTGAGGTGGCACAATACCAGTTGAGATGCCTTCTTGTATCCCCTTTAATAAAATAACTGCTGAGTGCCATATCCAAAGAAATCCCACCCATGCAGAAGGAAGGCAGATCCAGAAGATCTGCGGGGGGTTCATTCAATGACAGTAAGCCATGGTCTTGATGCATTGTGAGATGCTGTTACCAGTACATTACTAACAATTAACCAAATAATCCTGTGTGCCAAGGGCAGTGAGGATGGGCAGATGTGCACAATGCATGAGACAGCAGATGTGCTGAAGGCTCAGGTATCATCATCATCACATACCCTCAATGCAATGAGAGGCAGAAAATGGATGCTGGATGTACGTAGGGAGCTGGGCACTGCCATATGCATCCATGTGGAAAACATGCTAGAAGATGCAGCCATATATCGTACTCAGATATTGCAGACATATAGAAAAATGGGCAGCCCACCACACCCAGAGACCCCCGTGTGCAGGCAGATTGCGGGTCATCTATAGTCAGGGTTCTGGATAGAGCCGCTGTCTGCTGATGGCAGGAGAGGGCGATGCTGTGCGGTGCCTACCTGACACGGTGCTGACCATGGTGCTGAGGGATGCGGCGTGGAGATGGTGCTGGCTGGCGGAGTACTGCAATGCTGTGGAAGAGAGAGGGAACGCCTGACTCAGCTCTAGGGGATCCAGGCAGAGGGAGGAGACAGAGGTGGAGGTGGGGTGGACGGTCAGGAGACTACGAGGTGGGGGGCTCGGGGTCACCCTCACTGGAGGTGGCGGCAGGGAGATGAGGGGGGCTCCTCCAGATTCCTGCGGCCACAGACACTAATAGAGGTGGAAGGATGCACAGGCACACCCAGCACTATTGTCAGAGCAGGGACCACCCCCACTCTGGGGCAGTACACACCCAACGCCGCTGCTTCTGTCAGCTGCCAGACCCCCTGTGGATTCCCGAATGATACATGCCTCTTTCTATCCATCTTATATCTATATCCTTCTGTCTATCCATCTTATATCTATATCCTTCTGTCTATCCATCTTATATCTATATCCCTCTGTCTATCCATCTTATATCTATATCCCTCTGTCTATCCATCTTATATCTATATCCTTCTGTCTATCCATCTTATATCTATATCCCTCTGTCTATCCATCTTATATCTATATCCCTCTGTCTATCCATCTTATATCTATCTCCTTCTGTCTATCCATCCATCTTATATCTATATCCCTCTGTCCATCAATCTTATATCTATCTCCCTCTGTCTATCCATCTTATATCTATCTCCCTCTGTCTATCCATCTTATATCTATATCCCTCTGTCTGTCTGTCCATCTTATATCTATATCCTTCTGTCTTTCCATCCATCTTATATCTATCTCCCTCTGTCTAGCCATCTTATATCTATATCCCTCTGTCTATCCATCCATCTTATATCTATCTCCCTCTGTCTATCCATCTTATATCTATATCCTTCTGTCTATCCATCTTATATCTATCTCCCTCTGTCTATCCATCTTATATCTATATCCCTCTGTCTATCCATCTTATATCTATATCCCCCTGTCTATCCATCTTATATCTATATCCCTCTGTCTGTCTGTCCATCTTATATCTATATCCTTCTGTCTTTCCATCCATCTTATATCTATCTCCTTCTGTCTTTCTATTATACTGTATATCTATCTCCTTCTGTCTTTCCATCTTATATCTATCTCCTTCTGTCTTTCTATTATACTGTACATCTATCTCCTTCTGTCTTTCCATCCATCTTATATCTATCTCCCTCTGTCTGTCTATCAATCTCTCTTATATCTATCTCCTTCTGTCTATCTTATATCTCCTTCTGTCTTTCCATCCATCTTATATCTATCTCCCTCTGTCTATATCTATCTTATCTTGTATCTGTCTCTGTCTACTTACCTACCTACCTAATTATCTATCTAATATCTCTATCCCTCTAGCTAACTTCCTACCTATATATCTTATATATATCTCCCTTTGTCTATCTATCCACCTACCTATCTCTTATATCTATCTATTGTATTGGTCTATATCTATCTTATATGCGTCTATTAATTTATCTTATTTCTATTTTCCTCCTGCTCTTATTTCTATCTGTCTGTCTATATATCTCTCCCTCTATCAGCCTTCCTACCTATATATCTTATATCTATCTCCATCTGTCTGTCTATCCTCCTACCTATGTATCTATCTCCTGTATCTGTCTACATCTATCTTATATCTATCTCCCTCTGTCTGTCTACTTATCTAATATCTGTTCCACTCTATCTGCCTTCCTACCTATATATCTTATATCTCTCTACTGTACCTTTGCCTGTCTATTCCACCTATAGCTATCCCTCTACTACATCTGTTTATCTATCTATCTATCTATCTATCTATCTATCTAATATCTATTTCTTCACATGTATGTCTGAATAAAAACCTCACTTTTTCATCATCTGCTTATATGTAACACATGGTCAAAGTCACAGACAAAGTTAACATGCAAGGCTGCCCTCCATTCATTTCCTTTCCCATAGAAATGAAAAGAGGGTGGCCGTGCATGTCTGGTTTCGCGGGCTCCATTCTAGAGATAGGTGCAGGTTCCACCTCTGGAATCCGCATCCACAACATTAATGGCATATCATCCGCAACATTAGTGGCATATCCTCTGTTTGAGAAGACACAACACCTTTAATATAAGGCACTTACTAATGTATTGCGATTGTCCATATTGCCTCCTTTGCTGGCTGGATTCATTTTTCCATCACATTATACACTGCTCGTTTCCATGGTTATAACCACACTGCAATCCAAGCCATGTCTGCACACTATAGGAAGCGCAGGTCTGTGGGAGAACGCATAGGTACACATGAGCATCAGCTCCACATATCTACGCTGCAGCAGTGGTCATAACCCCTGGATACAAACAGTGTATAATGTGATGAAAAATGAATCCAGCCAGCAGAGGATGCAATATGGATAATCACAATACATTAGTAAGTGCCTCGTATTAACTTTCTCTACATTATAAATGCCATTTGTTGGGGACGGAGCTTGCCGATGGCGGAGTGAGCAGCACGCAGCTTGAGCTCCTAAATACCGCCGGCATATATCGAGCACACATAGCACCCAAAAGACCGCAGATTGTTTCATGGGGCGCAAGAGGGGTCCATCTTCCACCCTGGCGCCTGCATCGTGTGAATCGGGGGACATATCGAGATTCTTTGGCCCGTCCAGCCAGACCGAGAACCCAGGCTCCGGAGCCACCGCTCCCAAGATGGCAGAGTTAGCGCGGGAACCTGGCGCTTCCACCCCAGTGACCAGAGGGAAGACCGCAGCCCTCAGCTCCCGCATTCAGGGTGGACATCCCACCGGAGGGCCTCCGGTCTCGTATGCAGCAGCGGTGAGTCCTACCTCGGGGTCCACGTCCATCTCGCCAGCATCCAGAGGCTCAGGGGCCTACCCAGGCCCGCAGCTTTCCCAGCATGGTTCCCCGGCCCTGTCAGATGCATCAAGCAGATCAACTGCCACCCACTCTCACGATGATGATTGGGACTGGAAGCTGCATCTTAAGTCTCTCCCCACTACCTCAGAAATAGATGCTTTGCTTAGCAGGATGGAGACGTCCCATAAGCAAGATATGGCGGCCCTGCACCAGGACATCAAGCAAGTCGGGCAGAGAGTGGAAGATGTGGAGAACAGGCAGGAGCAGATTTTCAATACTTTAGACTGCCACCACAAAGTCATTAATGAGCACGCTGCACAACTGCAGGACATTCTAAACCACATTGATGACATTGAGAACCGTAACCGGAGGAATAACCTCAGGATCAGAGGGGTTCCCGAATCTGTGGAGGATCTTGCCGCCTGGGCACAATGCCATTTTGCTGCACTACTGAAGGTAACCCCTGACACGGTCATTGAAATTGATCGGATCCATCGGGTTCTTGGTCCAAAGTCAACGGACCTGAACCGTCCCAGAGATATTATATGCCGCATACACATCTATAAGGAGAAAGAGTCTATCCTTAAAGCGGCCCGGGATGCAGCTGGTTCTAATTCGGACCCGAACGCCATCCAGATTCTTCCAGATCTTGGCGACGCACCTTGCAGCTTAGGAAAGCTCTGAAGCCTCTCCTATCTATGCTCAGGGACAATGAGATTTTATACAGATGGGGGTTACCCCTTTCAACTTTCTGCAAGAAAAGATGGGAAGTCTGCTACCTTCAAATCTCTCGCTGACCTGCCCAAATTCCTGGCCACGTTTGGTCTTCCTTCAGTGGAACTCCCGGAATGGCCCAGACCTCATCTGGTTCCCTCCATCGGTGACCGAGAAGAATGGCAGACGGTGGCACCGAAGCCCCAGAGGCACTCCAGACACCATCCCAGACCGCCTGTTTGAGCCTGATAGGCTACTGCGGGACTTCAAATATATCTATACGCTCGATTAGTGTATGATGTTCATGTTCTAATGTTTCATGCTATGTGTTCTACATTTTTGTTATCCTTATTTACATGCCGGAGGCCAGTAAGGCTGCTGTCTTGCCCTTGACCTCTCCTTCCCCTTATTAGGGATATCGACACCTAGTGTCGAACATGACTACAGTCACATATTAGCTTACCTCTGAGCCGTAGTTTTTGGCTCTCTCCAATAGGAAGATTCTCTTTTTCTTTTTCTTTGTTGTTTTTGTCTGATTGTTTCTTGTTTGTCCTTGTCGCATCCACCCTATTTCCGCCCTCGTGTCCTTAACCCTTTGAAGTCTACCCTGTTTTCAAGTAGTGGATGATATGACTCCCCTCTCTTTTTGCACTTATAATGCCAGAGGCCTAAACAAGCCAGAAAGGCGTAGCCAGATTTTATATTGCTTTCACCGGAAGCGGGTCATGCGTCTCATGCTCCAGGAGACCCACTTTAGACTTGCTCGGTCCCCAGGTGCGATCGTGGGTACTACACCACGTGGTTTCATAGCCCCAATCCTGTCAAAAAAGCTGGAGGTGTATCCATAGCCTTTCACAAGTCCTTCCGCCCTACGGTTTTGTCTTCGGACATCGATAGTAGGGGGCGCTACATATTCCTCAAGTTGTCTGATGGTCCTCATGTGTATACAATTGCTAATGTCTATTTTCCCAACCAGGGGCAGATACCATACGGCTCCAAGATACTCAGAAAACTGGCTCGCTTTGTGGATGGTTCCTCTATCATCCTGGGCGGTGACTTAAATATGGTGATGGACCCTGCGTTGCATTCATCGTCTGGTAGGTCCGCTATCTCTCCAGCATCACAGCGTTGTTTTAGGAAAAACCTGTCCTCTCTTTGCCTCGTTGATCTATGGAGGGTATTGCACCCGGGAGTCAGGGATTTTAGTTTTCACTCTCTGGCCCATAATAGCTACGCTAGAGTAGACCACCTATTTGTTTCACATTCTTTATTGGATGCAGAGCCACTCAGTTCAATGGATGGTTTCCTTTGGTCAGACCACGCACTTGTGTATGGTTTACTTAGATTCCAACAGGCACCTCCCCGCCCCTTCACGTGGAGATTGAATGATAATCTTCTAAATGACCTAGTTTGTATGACTGACATTCGCAAGGCCATTACAGAATTTGCCAACAACCACCAAAATGACCCGTCCCCCCCTCCGATAAAATGGGAGGCTCTTAAATGTGTGCTCAGGGGAATTTTTATAGAGATTTTATAGAAAGATCCGCAAAACTTTCCTCTCTCCTAGTAGCACTTGACGATAAGGAAGTTTCAAACAAACTCTCCCCGTCTGACCAGCTGAAAGCTGACATCTCTCTTCTCCGGCAGCAAATTCTCCGAATTCTTGACCAAAGAACCTTATGCCTCCGCGATAAAGTCAAATTCGGATTCTTTGAATACGGAGATAAGAGTGCAAAATGGCTTGCTAGGGCCCTGCATCCTAGGCTTCCTCAGACTCAGATCACTTCGCTTAATACACCAAATAAGGGAATAGTACATGCTCCTTCCGAAATCTCATCAGAGTTCCGAACTTATTATAACTCCCTCTATGACCTGAACACAGGAAGAGACCCAATGTCGGATTCCTTTACACTAGACACTAAAGATTACTTGAACCAATTTGGGCCCAAACGTATACCCAGCGAGGAATCCCTAGCACTGGAAAATTATTTTTCACCCCCAGAGCTCATGGGAGTTATAAAAGATCTCAAAAATGGGAAGAGCCCAGGCCCGGATGGCCTTACCTCGCATTTTTATAAACTCCTCATGGAAGAATTATCTCCTTTTCTCCTCAAGTCTTTTAACTCCATTGCGTCGGAAACCCCTTTTCCACCCCAGGCACTATAGGCCCACATAAAGGTCATACCCAAACCTGATAAGGATCCCTCCTATTGTGCCAATTATAGGCCTATATCCCTCTTAAATGTGGACCTCAAAATCTATGCTAAATTAATAGCCTTAAGGTTGCATCCCCTCATCCCGAAGTATATCCATCAAAAACAGGTGGGTTTTGTCCCTGGCAGGGAAGGGCGCGATAGTACCCTGAAGACCTTGGGCATTATAGCTAGAGCTAGATCTACTGGGTCTCCTCTGTGTCTGCTTTCAGTGGACGCAGAGAAGGCTTTCGACAGAGTCAACTGGGGCTTCCTAGCCCAAACTCTGGAATGCCTGGGCCTTGGCTCTAAAATGATTGCGCGCATTATGGCATTATACTCTTCTCCCTCAGCCCAGGTCCGAGTCAATAGCCGCCTCGCTGCACCTTTCACTATAAACTGTATAAACTATATGTATATATTCAGACCAAGGTCTTGTTACCAGTGGGGTACCTCAGGGATCTGTTCTGGGACCCATATTGTTTAATATCTTTATCAGCGAAATTGCAGAAGGCCTCAATGGTAAGGTGTGTCTTTTTGCTGATGATACAAAGATTTGTAACAGGGTTGATGTTCCTGGAGGGATACACCAAATGGAAAAGGACTTAGGAAAACTAGAGGAATGGTCAAAAATCTGGCAACTAAAATTTAATGTTGATAAGTGCAAGATAATGCACCTGGGACGTAAAAACCCAAGAGCAGAATATAAAATCAGTGATGCAGTCCTAACCTCAGTATCTGAGGAAAGGGATTTAGGGATCATTATTTCAGAAGACTTAAAGGTAGGCAGACAATGTCACAGAGCAGCAGGAAATGCTAGCAGAATGCTTGGGTGTATAGCAAGAGGAATTACCAGTAGAAAGAGGGAGGTGCTCATGCCGCTCTACAGAGCACTAGTGAGACCTCATTTGGAGTATTGTGCTCAGTACTGGAGACCATATCTCCAGAAGGATATTGATACTTTGGAGAGAGTTCAGAGAAGAGCTACTATACTGGTACATGGATTGCAGGATAAAACTTACCAGGAAAGATTAAAGGAACTTAACATGTATAGCTTGGAAGAAAGACGAGACAGAGGGGATATGATAGAAACTTTTAAATACATAAAGGGAATCAACAAGGTAAAAGAGGAAAGAATATTTAAAAGAAGAAAAACTGCTACAAGAGGACATAGTTTTAAATTAGAGGGGCAAAGGTTTAAAAGTAATATCAGGAAGTATTACTTTACTGAGAGAGTAGTGGATGCATGGAATAGCCTTCCTGCAGAAGTGGCAGCTGCAAATACAGTGAAGGAGTTTAAGCATGCATGGGATAGGCATAAGGCCATCCTTCATATAAGATAGGGCCAGGGGCTATCCATAGTATTCAGTATATTGGGCAGACTAGATGGGCCAAATGGTTCTTATCTGCCGACACATTCTATGTTTCTTTAAACAATGGAACGCGCCAGGGCTGCCCCCTATCCCCTTTTTTATATATCCTGACCATGGAATCATTGGCCAATGCAATATGTAGCAACCAATCTATAAAAGGGGTGGAGGTTGGAACTAGTGAACACAAACTGTCCCTTTTTGCAGATGACTTGCTCCTATACCTTTCAAACCCTAGAATAGGTTTACCTTCGGTCCTCCGGGAATTTGAGAAGTTTGGCAGACTCAGCAATTTTAAAGTAAATATTCAGAAATCTGAAATTCTGAATATCTCACTGGCACATAGAGAAATCGCCCACATCAAAGATACGTTTTCGTTTAAAGTGGCCTCTGACTCGATCCGCCACTTAGGTATAAACCTCCCTGCAAACCCTAATCACCTCTTTTGGCTGAACTACAAACCGCTGATTAAGACGGTTGAATCCACCCTCCAGAAATGGTCTCCCCTCCAGATTTCTTGGTTCGGTAGAATTAACGCCCTAAAGATGGACATCTTACCCAAACTCCTCTACCTGTTCCAGACCGCTCCCTGTAACATACCTAACAGTTTTGTAATGGTCACGTCCACACACACACAGGGGGAAGGATAGTGACCACTGCGCTCCACCCTCACCCCTGGCCCTGCCTACTTGCATCACGAGTCCTGATGACAGGGGACAACTGGACGACAGTCCCTTACTTAGGATATGTGCAGGGAAGACAGACAAGACAAAATACGGAACGTGAATGGACCAGGTCAGAACCAAGAGAGCTACGCAGTACAAAGGGTTAAGCAAAGAATGGTCAGGAGAAGCTGGGGTCAAATACCAGGAGAGTAGAGAAGTACCAGAGGAGTCCGCAAGGAGTAGTCAGGTTGGAGCCGAGGTCACAATACCAGGATGGATACGCAGTACAGGAGGAGCAGGCAAAGGATCATCAGGGAACAGGATCAGGTGAGTATTCAGTAGTCCAACAAATAGCCAGGAACCTAGAATTAACAGGCAACCTGTGGCCAGCAGGCTGCCTGTATTTATAGTGGGGTCTGAGCGTCATGTGACGTGGCCAGCGTCACATGACCGCTCAAAGCAGACCTAGGAGCAGGGAGCCTCCCAGCTAGCAAAGTCGCCCTGGGAACGAGGCCAAACACAGATCCTCGCTCCTGAAGCTAAGCAGCAGGTCTGCGGCTGATGGGAGACCGAGTGCGCCTTTGGTGCCCCGTGACAAGTTTCTTTGTCCAATTGCGGTCAATAGCCTCTAGATTTATCTGGAATGGCGCAAGGGCCAGAGTAAGCTATAGAGTATTGTCTAGAGCGAAGAGTTTGGGGGGTGCAGGCCTTCCTGACTTTCAGGCAATACAAATTGTGTATTGGATCTTGTCCACAATCGTTCTCTGAAAACTATGGGTAGACATTGAACATACCCTTGACCCGCACCTGGTGTCGGGGATATTCTGGCTCCCTGTGGCCGCACAAAATAGCCTCCTCCATACTCTTCGCTCTCCTTTACTTCAAATCCTGACAAAAGCATGGGGAAGTTTTCCCCCAAAAATAAATCTAATTTCTGCCCCAGGTCCTCTGACAAATATAGTGGCTCACCCTGAACTTCCTTCCCCGTTTAAGAACTTGCCATCACTTCAGACCTCCCCCCCTTCCCGGATTGTAATAAGAGATATTTTTAAAAGTTCAGGTCTCTTACCCCTTAATGATTTATCACACATATTTCTAAACTCCCCAAGTGGCTGGTTTCATTACCTCTGCAGCTTTTTGGGGTCCCTGGCTCCCGGATCGCAATTATCTGCTCCGTTGACAAATTTTGAAAAGCTTTGTGTGGCCAGCACAGCCCCGGATCACGGTATTTCTCTGATTTATGGCTTGCTTGATGCCGGTGGGATAGGGGACATGTCGTTGCATGAACAGTTGAGGAGTGTTGGATTTGCCTCTGGATGGGAGAGCAAAATGACGGTCTCCTTGTCGGCCCAACAATGGAGCCATTCACTCTTATTTACTCATAAATCGTCTACATCATGTCGCCTACAAGAGTTGAATTATAAGATCCTCACGTGTTGGTATAGAACTCCGGTCAAGTTGCACCATTTCCACCCATCGGTCCCCAACACCTGCTGGCAATGCCATACGGCGGTTGGATCTATGCTCCACATTTGGTGGGACTGCCCCGGGGTTGCCCCACTCTGGCAGGATATTTTCACTCTTTACAATGCTCTGTACCGGTCTACTATACCTCCGTCCCCTCTGATTGCTTTGCTCTCTGTTTACTCGGGCAGATATCAACATGTCAAAAAAGGTGCGCTTCGAACGTTTGTTCAGTCTATGAGGCAGATTATACCACGCCAATGGAAATCCCCAGATGATGTACGGAGAATCACGTGGGTACGTGCCTTGGATGCCTTCGTTAGGATGGAGGAGCTAGAGGCCGAGGCCCATAACAGATCCCAAATGTACGCGTTGACCTAGGATCCCTGGCTACAGTTCAGGAGCTCCTCTTGCTTTCAAACTTGGTTGGATACGGGTGATAGCACCTGAGACTTCCTTGATAAGTGGCCCAGTCATACCTTCCCTCTCTCCCCTCCCCTGTATACTGGGTGTAATTCTCAGTATCTGCTCTTATTCTGTATACATAGACACTACACAGTACCACTTCTCTTGTCCTGTATACTGGGTGTAATTCTCAGTATCTGCTCTTATTCTGTATACATAGACACTGCACAGTACCACTTCTCTTGTCCTGTATACTGGGTGTAATTCTCACTATCTGCTCTTATTCTGTATATATGGACACTGCACAGTACCACTTCTCCTGTCCTGTATACTGGTATACTGGATGTAATTCTCAGTATCTGCTCTTATTCTGTATATATGTACACTGTACAGTACCACTTCTCCTGTCCTATATACTGGGTGTAATTCTCAGTATGTGCTCTTATTCTGTATACAGTATATGAACATTGCACAGTACCACTTCTCTTGTCCTGTATACTGGATGTAATTCTCAGTATCTGCTTTTATTCTGTATATATGGACTCTGCACAGTACCACTTCTCTTGTCCTGTATACTGGGTATAATTCTCAGTATCTGCACTTATACTGTATACAGTATATGAACATTGCACAGTACCACATCTCTTTTCCTGTATACTGGGTGTAATTCTCCGTATCTGCTCTTATTCTGTATATATGGACACTGCATAGTACCACTTCTCTTGCCCTGTATACTGGGTGTAATCCAGAGTATCTGATCTTATCCTGTATATATGGACACTGCACAGTACTACTATTTGGATTTGCCCATGTAGCTGCTCTACATATTTGTTCTACCGAGGCAGAGGCATTTTCTGCCCATGAGGCCGAGACAGCTCTTTTGATGATAACAAAACTCTATGGTGCCTCTTATCCATCTTGCGATGGTACTTTTGCTTGCTGCTGATCCCTTATCCTGGCCCTGATATTAAAGAAGGAGATGATCAGAGTTTGGAGATACTCAGGTAAATTAGTAGGCATATTCTGACGTCCAAATTATGATATTTCCTCTCAAGTTCGGATAATGGATTTTCGCAAAAGGATGGAAGAGATACTTCCTGCTGTCGATGGAACGTAGAGGCAACCTTAGTTAGAAACAAAGGAGTGTGTTTAAGGATAATGCTATATTCTAATACTGAGGTAAGGTGCTCTACAGGAGAAGGCTTGGATTTCTCCTACTCTTCTGGCTGATGTTATTGCTAGTAAAAAGGTGTTTGTTTGAGTTAAGAGTTTAAGTGAGATCTCATCTAGAGGTTCAAAAGGTGTGTCCATTAAGACTTCCAACACTAGATTAAGGTCCCTGGGTGGAACAATAGAATGTGTAAACGGGCATTGTCTAGATGCGTCTTTTATAAACCGTTTTATTAACGGCAAGTCTGCCAGTCTTACCTCTAAAAGGTTGCTCAATGCCGATACCTGTACCCTAAGGGTGCTTGGTTTGAGTCCCTTATCGAGGCCTGCTTGTAGAAAGTCCAGTATCAGCGGAATATTGGGATCTTGACTGTGGTACAAACAGTTTCCTGCAAAATCAAAAAAGGCCTTCGATGTTCTTGTATAGATCCTGGAAGTTGTTTCCTTTTTGCTGAACAAGAGAGTGGAGATTACGGCCTCAGACAGACCTCTCTGCTTTAATCGAGCTTGCTCACTCTCCAGGCTGTTAGGTGCAATCTTGCCACATTTGGATGGAACACCGGACTCTGCTGTAGTAGGCCTGGATATGGTGGGAGAGGCAAGAATTGTCCCGCTGCCAGATTGAACAGGAGATGAAACCAAGACCTCATTGGCCAGAAAGGCGCGATTAGTGTCATTTGCGCCTCTTCCTCAATCGCCTTTAACAATACTCTCGGAATCAGATTGTAAGGTGGAAAGGCATAAAGGAGAGCTTTTGGCCATGGGCCTGACAAGGCATCCACTATTAATGGCTGTTCTCGGTTGGACAGGGAATAGAATAACTGTAGCTGTCTGTTTTTTCGACTTGCAAAAAGATCAACCTTCGGAATTCTCAATTTCTTTGATAATTCTTTGAACATAATGGGGTCTAGAGACCACTCTCCCGTTCTTAGATTCTTTCTGCTGAGAAAATCTGCTACTAAGCCAGCAAGGAAACACAATAAAGGAAAATACTTATCTTGAGCAAACAGCAGCAGCAGCCTCCAGCAGTGAACACTTCATCCAGGAAGTAGTATAAACCGCAAAGTGAGGCAGTATGGGAGGGAATATAATGAAAGACGATTAGTCTAAATAAGTGACACCTGGCAGAAGGAAAGGAGATGACAAAGTGAAACCAAAACAAAAAACGTCATACAAGAGGTAGAGAAGAACGTCTGCCAGACCTTCTCACAGAACTGGCGGTGACAGTGGGAGTCTAGTAGGATTCCTAAAAATGTATTTTGTTGTCTGGGGACTAGATCTGATTTCTGTATATTTATTAACCAGCCTAGTTCCACCATTTTCTCCTGGCTGATCTTAGCTGTATCTGAAGATCCTGAAGGGATGGGGCTGCTATCAACAGATCGTCCAAATATGGGACAATTACTATTTCTTGGAGATGTAAAAACCCGATTACTTCGGCCATGATCTTTGAAAATATTCTGGGGGCTGACGACAGCCCGAAGGGTAGTGCCTGGAACTGAAAGTGACATCTTTGACCTTTTAGAAATATCGTGATTCTGAGAAATCGTTGATATCCTCTGTGTATGGGAATATGGTAGTATGCGTCTGAAAGATCCATTGTTACCATGTAACAGTCGCGAGACAGGAGGTTTACTGTAGATCTGATTGTCTCCATTCTGAATTTCTTGTAGGCCATGTATCTGTTTAGTTTCTTTAGATTGATTATTAATCTGAAGGTCTTGTTTGGTTTCTTGATTAGGAAGATAGGCAAATAAAACCCCTTTCCTTCTTTCTCCTTTGGAACTGGAACAATGACCAGTTTTTGCAAGAGAGATAGTATCTCTGATTCTAGGGCCTGCTGTTTTTCTATTCGGCGTAATGGTCTGTTGAAAGTGAAGTAATCTGACGGAGGTGTGTCGAATTCGAGCTTGTACCCCATGCTTATAGTATTTTTTTTACCCATGGAGAGGTTGAACTTTTTTCCCAGGCCGAGAAAAACATCCTTAGTCTGCCTCCTACCTGAAGCCTGGCGTCATTGTGCAAGTTTTGTAGTTGATTCAGGGTTGAATAAGAATCCTTTCCCTCTTCCTCTAGAGGGTTGTCATCTTCCGGAACCCTCCTTTCTCTTCTGATCCAGTCTAGCTTTCCTTTGACTTCGAAAGGAACGGCGCTGTTGGTAGAATCTTGCCTCAGAAGGAAATCCTTTCTTCTTATCGGATGCTTTATCCAATATATCTTCAAGGACTGAACCGAACAATCTATCCCCCTCACATGGAATGGAGCATAGATGACTCTTTGAACCGGCGTCTCCAGACCATGACCTGAGCCATATAGCTCTTCGTGTGGCACTTGAGAGGGCCGAGGATATGGCTGAGAGTCTTACTAGGTCTGCTGAGGCTTCGGATAGAAAATTTGAAGCTTGCTTTAACATGGAAATTAAAGCTAGGGTTTCTTCCCTTGGGGTCCTTGCTGCCAGGTGCTCTTCTAGTTGCGTTAACCAGACGGATAGAGATCTAGAGGTACAAGTGGCCACTATACTGGGTCTTAGCATGGCTGTGTTTGTCTCCTATGCACATTTAAGAAGACCCTCATATTTTTTATCCATGGGATCTTTAAGAGGGCCATATTCTCAAAGGGCAGGAAAGTCTTCTTCGACATGCAGGCGACAGGCAATCTTCATCAGCAAAGGGATATTTTCGCATAAAGGAATTCGGAATTACATTCCGTTTCTCCGGATCTATCCATTCCTTAGTAATTAACATCTTTATATTATTATGGACAGGTAAGACCCTCCTCTTTTTTTCTACTAGTGCCTGGATGCATAGACTGAGGCTCTTTAACTTCCTCAATTTTCATCGTAACAACCTCTCTGTATCCTCCGGGGTGCAGAAGGGCTTCCCTGAATCATCTTCAGAGGATTCAGAACCCTCGTCTGATATTATCTCTCCCTCATCAGAGTCAGGTTCCATCTGAAGATCCAACATCTGAGATTTCTGCAAGGTAAAGGGCTGAGGAGGACCCGGCGGTAATCTTGTATCAATTGCTGTTTTAACCTCTTCCTTTATCATACTTCTTATAGATTCAAGGAAGGAGGGTGACTCTTCAGTCACTACTTTGTCCGTACATCTGGGACATAACACCGCCTTAGTTTTGGACGGTAGGGATTTCCTGCATATTGCACATTTCTTTCGTCCCAAGGATCCGTCAGAGGATTTTATGGTGCTGGTTTCCCTCCCCTACAAGATAATAATCAATATTTTAGGGCTTTTTAAAAAAGGAATGGCTCTCTTGAAACCAGCAACGCACCAGTGGGGGAATGTTAACAACTTGTGCAGGGTAGAATCTGACATGGCTGGAAGGAGACTTAATGGTCTCTGGGCGGTAGAAGGATCCACAGGCTTGCGAGATGTCACAGGGGCATCCACTGGGGCTGACATGCTGCAAACACCAGAAGCGTAGCATTCCTTGCTCACGGCCTCCCTGATATCCGCCAGTCCTCTGACATCATCCGCTGCCGGAAGTGACGCGCAGAGGCCTGGCAAGCGGAACTCTCGGCCCAGAGAGTTCCGGCCTGTCTGCGTATGCGCGCGATCCCTCGTTCCCTGCGATGACTGAAGCGGGGGAACGGAAACCTGGGGCTGCCTTCATGGAAGGACTTATGCCGAAGGCACGGGTAGAGGTTGTGCCCCTACAGTACCCGTCCTCTGCACAGCCCTCCCGGAATGGGGCAATATCCATAGGCCGTGCGACATCCACTTTAACCCCTGATGCAGCAGGAGCTGCTTCCACACTATCCCGAGGACAGGAAACAACAAACTGAAGCAGGTAAAGGGAGGGGGCCTTTTAAACTTGATCTTCTACGTTGTTTCCTGTCCTGAAGAGGCGGGGACACCCTCCTGGAGTGCCGTTGTGGAGGTGCTGGGAAAAGAGACTATGCACTCCAAAGCCCCACAATTAAACTCTAACAGTAACCATACTGACCCCGATTAGTCATGTTCATATCCATTAAAAGTTGTATCAGTATGTTGTGAAACAAGTGTGAGGTAGTGGAAATCCAGAAAGGGTCATGACTAATCCAGGTCAGTATGGTCACTGTTGGTGATTTATTGTGGGGTTACTCCACCACATGTTTACTAATCTTGCAAAATTTTGCTGAATATCACTTTATTATAGATGTGTTAGAATATACTGCAATGCCATTGCTTTCATTATGGCAATATTGCGTATATGTTGTGATCAAACATCGCATAGTAAAATAAATATTTTAAAGTAATAATAACATGGTAATCTCTTACTTTTTATGATTTTAAGGTGTCTGTGATTTATGTACACTTAACAAAAATATAAATGCAACACTTTCGGTTTTGCTCCCATTTTGCATGAGCTGAACTCAAAGATCTGAAAGACTTTCTACATACACAAAAGACCCATTACTCTCAAATATTGTTCACAAATCTGTCTAAATCTGTGCTAGTGAGAACTTCTCCTTTGCCGAGATAATCTATCTCACCTCACAGGTGTGACATATCAAGGTGCTGATTAGACAGCATTAATATTGCACAGGTGTGCCTTAGACTGCCCACAATAAAGACCACTCTGAAATGTGCACAGTTTTGCCTTAGTGGGGGGAGGGGGGTCACAAAACCAGTCAGTATCTGGTGTGTCCACCATTTGCCTTAGGCTACTTTCACACTAGCGGCACGTACATCCGGCATGCTGTTCCGTCGTGTGAACAGCCTGTAGGATCTGTCCTGCCGCTAGTGAACGGCAGCGCACGGCGAGAGGCTGCCGGAATACATGTCGGACATGTCGTAGTTTTATTCCGGCAGCCTCTGCCGTGCCTCTGCCGGAACTCCGCCCCTGCCCCCATTATAGTCAATAGGAACGGAGCGGCAGTCCGGGGGCACACGTTCACTAGCGGCAGGATGGATCCGACAGGCTGTTCACCCGACGGAAGGTCCGTGCTGCTAGTGTGAAAGTAGCCTTATGCAGTGCAACACATCTCCGTCGCATAGAGTTGATCAGGTTGTTGATTGTGGCCTGTGGAATGTTGGTCCACTCCTCTTCAATAGCTGTGCGAAGTTGCAGAATATTGGCAGGAACTGGAACACACTGTCGAATACGCCGATCCAGAGCATCCCAAACATGCTCAATGGGTGACGTGTCTGGTGAGTATGCTGGCCATGCAAGAACTGGGATGTTTTCAGCTTCCAGGAATTGTGTACAGATCCTTGCAACGTGGCGCAGTGCATTATCATGAGCATGATCATCTGCAACATGAGGTGATGGTCGTGGATGAATGGCACAACAGTGGGCCTCAGGATGTCGTCACGGTATCACTGTGCATTCAAAATGCCATTAATAAAATGCACCTGTGTTCGTTGTCCATAACATACGCCTGCCCATACCATAACCCCACCGCCACCATGGGCCACTCGATCTACAACGTTGACGTCAGCAAACCGCTCACCCACACAACGCCACACACGCTGTCTGCCATCTGCCATGAACAGTAAAAACCGGGACTTATCCGTGAACAGAATGCCTCTCCAACGTGCCAGACACCATCGAATGTGAGCATTTGCCCACTAAAGTCGGTTACGACGACGAACTGCAGTCAAGTCCAGACCCCGATGAGGATGACGATCATGCAGATGAGCTTCCCTGAGACGGTTTCTGACAGTTTGTGCAGAAATTCTTTGGTTATGCAAACCGATTGTTGCTGCAGCTGTCCGGGTGGCTGGTCTCAGACGATCATGGAGGTGAACATTCTGGATGTGGAGGTCCTGGGCTGGTGTGGTTACATGTGGTCTGTGGTTGTGAGGCCGGTTGGATGTACTGCCAAATTCTCTGAAACGCCTTTGGAGGCGGCTTATGGTAGAGAATTAAACATTCATTGCATGGGCAACAGCTCTGGTAGACATTCCTGCAGTCAGCATGCCAATTGCACGCTCCCTCAAACGTTGCGACATCTGTGGCATTGTGCTGTGTGATCAAACTGCACATTTCAGAGTGGCCTTTATTGTGGGCAGTCTAAGGCACACCTGTGCAATATTCATGCTGTCTAATCAGCACCTTGATATGCCACACCTGTGAGGTGGGATGGATTATCTCGGCAAAGGAGAAGTGATCACTAACACAGATTTAGACAGATTTGTGAACAATATTTGAGAGTAATGGATCTTTTGTGTATGTAGCAAATGTTTAAAAATTTTAGTTCAGCTCATGCAAAATAGGAGCAAAACAGAAAGTGTTGCGTTTATATTTTTATTCAGTGTAGTTTAGACTTCTGAGTTTTAAAAAGGGCAACTGTCAGCAGATTTGCTGACCTGTTACATGTGGACTTGGCAACTGGAAGAATCTGTGTTGGTCCTATGTTCATATGTGGCCACATTGCTGAGAAAAATTATGTTTTAACCACTTAAGGACCACAGGTTTATACCCCCCTAGTGACCAGGCCCTTTTTTACAAATCGGCACTCCACAACTTTAGCGGTTTATTGCTCGGTCATGCAACTTACCACCCAAATGAATTTTACCTCCTTTTCTTCTCACTAATAGAGCTTTCATTTGGTGATATTTAATTGCTGCTGACATTTTTACTTTTTTGTTTAAAAAAATGACATCTTTATATAAATTCTTCTCTAAATTTATTGTTCTACATGTCTTTGATAAAAAAAAATGTTTGGGGAAAAAAAATGGTTTGGGTAAACATTATAGCATTTACAAACTATGGTACAAAAATGTGAATTTTCGCTTTTTGAAGCAGCTCTGACTTTCTGAGCACCTGTCATGTTTCCTGAGGTTCTACAATGCCCAGACAGTAAAAAAAAAACACAAATGACCCCATTTCGCAAAGTAGACACCCTAAGGTATTCGCTGATGGGCATAGTGAGTTCATAGAACTTTTTATTTTTTGTCACAAGTTAGCGGAAAATGATGATTTTTTTATTATTATTTTTTCTTACAAAGTCTCATATTCCACTAACTTGTGACAAAAAATAAGAACTTCCATGAACTCACTATGCCCATCATGAAATACCTTGGGGTGTCTTCTTTCCAAAATGGGGTCACTTGTGGGGTAGTTATACTGCCCTGGCATTTTAGGGGCCCAAATGCGTGCGAAGTAGTTTGAAATCAAAATGTGTAAAAAATGGCCTGTGAAATCCGAAAGGTGCTCTTTGGAATGTGGGCCCCTTTGCCCACCTAGGCTGCAAAAAAGTGTCACACATGTGGTATCGCCGTACTCAGGAGAAGTTGGGGAATGTGTTTTGGGGTGTCATTTTACATATACCCATGCTGGGTGAGATAAATATCTCGGCAAAAGACAACTACAAAGTTGGTATTTGACCAAGATATTTATCTCACCCAGCATGGGTATATGTAAAAATACACCCCAAAACACATTCCCCAACTTCTCCTGAGTACGGCGATACCATATGTGTGACACTTTTTTGCAGCCTGGATGCGCAAAGGGGCCCACATTCCTTTTAGGAGGACATTTTTAGACATTTGGATCCCAGACTTCTTCGCACGCTTTAGGGCCCCTAAAATGCCAGGGCAGTATAAATACCCCACATGTGACCCCATTTTGGAAAGAAGACACCCCAAGGTATTCAATGAGGGGCATGGCGAGTTCATAGAATTTCTTTTTTTTTTTTGGCACAAGTTAGCGGAAATTTTTTTTTTTTTTTTTTTTTTTTTTTCTCACAAAGTCTCCCTTTCCGCTAACTTGGACTCAATATGCCCCTCAGTGAATACCTTGGGGTGTTTTTTATTCCAAAATGGGGTCATTTGTGGGGTGTTTGTACTGCCCTGGCATTTGAGGGTCTCCGCAGTCATCTGTTTCTGCTATTCTCCTTATATTGAGCATACAGGTAATGAGATATTTTTTTTTCCGTTCAGCCTCTGGGCTGAAAGAAAAAAATGAATGGCACAGATTTCTTCATTCACATCGATCAATGTGGATGAAAAAATCTCTGCCAAAAAAAAAAAAGGAGGGGAAAGGCGTCTGCCAGGACATAGGAGCTCCGCCCAACATCCATAACCACTTAGCTCGTATGCCCTGGCAAACCCGATTGCTCCATTCACATCAATCGATGTGGATGAATAAATCGTTGCCGGGATTATTATTTTTTTATATACAAAGTGTTTGCCAAAGCATATGAACACCGCTGCCTCCTCAGCTCATATGCCTCGGCAAACGTATCTTTTACTGCAGAGGAGAAATCTCGTCTTACAGCGCCACATACACTGACTTTTGTGTAATCTGACAGCAGCGCAATGCTTCTGTCAGAATGCACATCAGTGCTGCAGCTGCTTGATCGCTTGGTCCACCTAGAAGGTAAAAAAAAATGAAAAAAGGCCGCAACGCAATAAATTTATTAACATTAACTTTAGATAACATTAACTTTTATAAACTTTTGAAACAGAACAATAACTTTTTTGCTTACCAGTGATTTTTTTTATTTTTACCTTTGTTATAGGACAAACCTCTCCTTCCCCATGGCACAATGTGCAAAGCGCCCAGAGATGTGGCGAAGTACATTATGCACTTTGTCCCAGGTGAAAGGAGAGGTTTGTGGCAGCTCTGTGTGAAAGGGCCCTAAGACCCCTGTGTGCCTGTCCTGTGTCACGCAATCCCTATGCTAATAGTGTACCAGAGTGTGGAACTTGCGGAAACACTCCCCTATGCATAGGGCAGGCTGGTCAGGACAGTCAGGACAAACAAAAAGGTGGTGTCACGCCTTATTCCACCCCTGCTACAGACACGACATCTTTTTCTTGGGGAACGTTGAGTTGGGGTACAAGGATAGACAGACGGGAAGTGTCTGCCATGTAGCTGGCTCACTACATCAGGGCCTTGGGGCACGGACCCTCCTGGATACAGGATTTCCGAAATGATCTCTTCCTGGAATTTTAGGAAGGATCCTGTTCTCCCAGCCTTATTGTAGAGAACAAAACTATTATATACAGCCAATTGGATCAAATATACAGACACCTTCTTATACCAGCGTCTGGTGCGTCGGGAAACTAAATAGGGAGCCAACATCTGGTCATTGAAGTCCACCCCTCCCATGTGAAGGTTATAGTCGTGGACAGAGAGGGGTTTCACAATGACTCCAGTTGCCTTTTCAATTTGGACAGTCGTGTCTGCGTGAATAGTGGACAGAAGGTAAATGTCCCTCTTGTCCCTCCACTTCACCGCGAGCAGTTCTTGGTCACACAAGGCAGCCCTCTCCCCCCGTGCAAGTCGGGTACTAACGAGCCGTTGGGGGAAGCCCCGGCGACTAGGTCGCGCGGTGCCACAGCATTGAATTCCGACTAGATGTAAGTGCCGAAAGAGGGTCACGCTTGAGTAAAAATTGTCCATGTATAAGTGGTACCCCTTGTGGATTAATGGTGACACCAAATCCCAGACAATCTTGCCACTGCTCCCCAAGTAGTCAGGACATCCGACCGGCTCCAGTTTTGAGTCTTTTCCCTCATAGTCCCTAAAACGATATGTATAGCCTGTGGCCCTTTCACAGAGCTTATACAGTTTGACCCCATACTGGGCACGCTTGCTGGGGATGTACTGTTTTATGCCAAGGCGCCCGGTAAAATGTACTAGGGACTCGTCTATGCAGATGTTTTGATTAGGGGTATACGCATCTGCAAATCTGGATGACAAATGGTCTATGAGGGGCCGAATTTTGTGGAGCCGGTCATAAGCAGGGTGGCCTCTTGGATGACAGGTGTTATTGTCAGCGAAATGCATAAAGCACATGATGACCTCAAAACGTGCCCTGGACATTGCAGCAGAGAACATGGGCATATAATGTATTGGGTCTTTAGACCAATATGACCGCAATACATTTTTTTTAGTTAGACCCATGCTGAGGATAAGGCCCAAAAAAAATTTAAACTCGGAAACTGTGACTGGTTTCCACCGGTAAGGCTGGGCATAGAAGCTTTCCGGATTGGCGGTAATAAACTGTGTGGCGTAGCGGTTGGTTTCTGCCACAACTAGGTCATAGAGATCCGCGGTAAAGAACAGCTCATAAAACTGAAGGGCCGATCCTAAATGAGCCGTCTCCACGCGAACTCCAGACTGGGCGGTGAAAGGGGGCAATACGGGTGTGGCGGAAGCAGGGGAGTGCCAAATAGGATTTGCCAGCACCTCTGGGAGACTAAGGGTTCTACGGGCCTGTGAATGCGGTGGCTGCGACGGGGGAGTTATTGCACGTGCCACCGTACCAGCTGGAACTGCCCTTCTGGTGCTCGCCACTTTACCAGGGAATACGGCAGTGCTGGTAGAAGGTCCAGGGTGTGCTGCGCTGCTGGTGTATGCCGCACCATAAACAAGATCAGCGCTAGCACCACTCTGCTGCAAATGAGGCTCATCGTGCGGGGTATGCAGAACCCTGACATTGGATCGGGTACGCCTGACCGTAGCAGGACCTCTACCTCGTCATCTTCGCTAGCGGTTAGAGTGCCACTGCTGTCTACAGGTTCATATTCTGAACCACTGGATTCAGCGGGTGAGGCGTCCCCATCGCTTTCATCCATCACGGCCAGAATCCTGTAGGCCTCTTCAGCGGAATACCCCTTGTTTGACATTTTGGGTTCACTAAATTTAGGAGGTATTCCTCTGAGACTACCCAGGAAAAAGAGCAAACCTACCTAGTAAAAAGGAGTGCTTTCGAAGTAAAGCTGCGATCGCTAATAAAGATCCAAAAAGCTCAAAAGTGATCTTTTATAGCGGCGCAGCGATTTTACAGTGTTTTTGCAGTGATCAGAAAAAAAAAATTCTGTCACTGCGGTGGGGCGGACAGAACGTAAGTGTGCGCACAAGATCAGGCCTGATCAGGCGAACACTGCGTTTTGTAGAGCCTAAGGTGACCCTAATGTACTTATATAGATTTGAATGCGATCAGTCTTGATCACTTACAGATACTATATAGTACTAGTGCTGATTAGCGACAGCAATGACGCTAATCAGCAACTAATCAGTGACTGCGGTGCGGTGGGCTAGGCGCTAAACTACCTAGCAAGTAGCTAACTACCTGGCAGGGATGAGGGACCCTTACAGAGGGGTGATCAATGACAGGGGGGGGGGGTGGACAAGGGGGATATCAGGGAGTCTAATATGGGTGATCAGGTGCTAAATAAGGGGTTAATAAATGACAGGGTAATGTCTAATGTGTAGTGTGGTGATTTGGTGCTACTTACAGAGCTGCCTGTGTCCTGTGGTGGTCGATCCAAGCAAAAGGGACCACCAGAGGAGCAGGTAGCAGGTATATCAGACGCTATTTTCAAGATAGCGTCTGACATACCGATTTCATTGGTCATTTCAAAAATCCACAGCCTGCCAGCCAATGATCGCGGCCGGCAGGCTGCAGATGAACTTGTGAACTGCGCGATCCTGTGAATGCGCGCTCCTGTGAGCGCGCGTTCACAGGAAATCTCGGCTCACGCGAGATGACGCCGATCGGCGTTAGTGTGACCTGGCAGCGCCGCAGCAATCACGCCTTTCGGCGTTAGCGAGACGGGAGGTGGTTAATATATGCAAATGAGCCTCTAGGAGGAACAGGGGAGTTGCCATTACACCTAGAGTCTCTGCTCTCTGTGCAACTGCCACACCCTCTGCACTTTGATTGACAGGACCAGTCATATGTGATTACATTTTTATTGCCTGGCCCTGTCAATCAAAGTTGTTGTACCTTTTCATAGGTAAATGCATTGATATCCAATTATTCTAGTCAAGATGAATGTTCATTGCCTTTAAGTGCCATGCTCGACTATATTTACAATTTTGTATGTCTTGAGTAAGTCACACAAAGGTTTCTGCTCTTTAGTGTTATTCTTCTCATGAATGTACCAGTCTGAGAAGAGGCCTCCTTGTCTACTTTTAAATTTATGACGGGAGATAAAGATAAGCTCTATGCAGCTGGTGATAATTACCTATACAATTAGGAATTTATTAATGAAGCAAAAGATAATACTTATGTATTCATTTAATGAGCCTTGGTCCTTAGCATAAGACAATCAGTAGGACATATAATATACTTTATATTATATTGTTATATGTTATTGTCAAACCTCCTAGGGAGCCAGTAGTGGGATGAGGAACCCACTGGCAGTAAGCAGCTGACAGCCCAGAACGCGGTACAAGTTTAGGGATAATCCAAGAGGGGTAGTCAATGTCCAATCCGGGTCGAGGCAGGCAGCGAAGGTTCAAGGCGGAAGACAGTCCAGGGGTCAGTAGCCGGGAAGGATACAAAGAATCAACAGGCAATAGGAGGATCTGCAGGGAGGCTAGGTGTTCACCATAAGGTGGAATAACTCAGCAATGAGCCAGAGCTCAGGCCAGGTCTTTATAGCCAGGGGAGGTAGGAACCACCCTCCCCAGGAACCAATGGCAGGCGAGGAAGGTGGAATGTGTGTACTGGGAACCTCCCCCAGCAAGGCTCACACCTGACAGCCAGATAATGCAGGAATGCTATGCACCCGGGAATGCGCACGCAGCCTGCGTACTGCGCACGCGCAAACGCCGCGCACTCGCACCTCGGGCACCAGGTGTTCTACCGAGCTGAAGGGGAACCCATGCCCTGCGCCGTGCCCGTGGTCCCCAAGTAGGGGTAACACCCCCTGCTTCCTGACAGTTATGAAAACATGTATCCAGTATATTAAATATATTTCTTATTAGGAGAATATTCGTCTCTAAAAGAATGTCTGTGAAGATGTGTGTTTTGTAACAATTATTCACATCTTTGGTATGACAGGAGGTACTGATATCTCTGTTAGAAAACAAGACCATTGAAGTTATTTATGATACATAAATCAACAGTGTGAGAAACATTCAGAGAGACGCCTAGAGGTCTGTCTCTAATTGCTACAAGTGTCAGAATTAATCCCTATAGCTTTGAATTAAAGCTTCTAAGGTCAAAATGTATAGAATACGTTTTATTCAGACTTACATAAGTTAACCCTTTATACTATGATGCAAATAGCTTACACAGCAGTGCCACCTAGGTATGAGTAGGTGACATTACAACAGTAGCAAAAGTGCATTCTGCGTAAGGTTATGATGTCACATTTTTTTATCAATGGTCACGCCCATCCGACTATGATTGGAAAGTTCCAAACTAGGAAGGTGTGTCTAACTGATAAGTTTGTGATCATAAACCATACACAGGGGGAGACGAGAGGACACAAAAAAGAGAAAGAGAGGAAAGAGAAGTTAAGCTCTTTAGAGGGGTCTATCAAGATGAAAGCCATGGTGAGATGCGCTATGATGGACCACCCAGCTTTCCTAGGAGCAGAAGTGAGATTTCTACTAGGACTTGGTAAGAGACACAGAAAATGATATTTCATTTTATTAAGACTAATTTGATAGTGTGGGTGAAATTATACCATCTAGATTGGCGAATAAATAAATTAATTAATTGATCATCTCCATATTGAGATGTAGTCTTAGGATATTGTGAGGCTTCATTCTACCTGCAGAAGAATCATGAATCATAATTTAGCAAAGCATTAAATAATTGCTTTTACATATATATATATATATATATATATATATATATAAAATAGAAGAAATAGGACTGCACTCCGGATATTCATGAAAAAATCAAGTGGTTTTATTCACCCATATTTGGCAAATCTTGCGACGTTTCAGCTCTTGCAGGCTTGAGAAAGGCTCGCAAGAGCTGAAACGTTGCAAGATTTGCCAAATATGGGTGAATAAAACCACTTGATTTTTTCATGAATATCCGGAGTGCAGTCCTATTTCTTCTATTATACTATTGGGGACTGCCGTCATCCCCCTTGGATTTTGCACCCACTCTTCAGGCTGGTGCTCCCGCTGGACTTTCTTTTTCTATATATATATATATATATATATATATATATATATATATAAAAGAATAGAAGCAGCACACAAAACTGTATGGGGGTGCAAAAAAGTCTCCATTATGGACGCCAACAGTCTCCATTATGTCTCTTCAACCAACATCGATCCATTCAAAGGTTTTTAACTTGAATTTTCAATTATTTATATTGTTATCACTCTTATTCACTTTACACTGATTTTCAATTATGTAAGTTATCGATTCTTCTACACTTTATGAATTTATTATGGAATTTGTATGATGTTATTTATGTATTAACAGACTCATATTACGATTATGGATGGATTATATTATCATTGTGACTGTATTTTTTAAGCACCTGCACTTTATTGTATTATGAATTAATGTATATTTGTGTTAATCACTGTCACTATTTATGTATGCTATTTTGCACATGCTACTCAGCTGGATAAAGGCTCCATTGTGAGAGCTGAAACGTTGCTGCTGGTTGGGTGAATAAATCGTCCACTTTTCTTCACTACTTGGAGTGCTGCCTTCCTTTTTTTGCTATTTATATATATATATATATATATATATATATATATACACAGTACAGACCAAAAGTTTGGACACACCTTCTCATTCAAAGAGTTTTCTTTATTTTCATGACTATGAAAATTGTAGATTCACACTGAAGGCATCAAAACTATGAATTAACACATGTGGAATTATATACATAACAAAAAAGTGTGAAACAACTGAAAATATGTCATATTCTAGGTTCTTCAAAGTAGCCACCTTTTGCTTCGATTACTGCTTTGCACACTCTTGGCATTCTCTTGATGAGCTTCAAGAGGTAGTCACCTGAAATGGTTTTCACTTCACAGGTGTGCCCTGTCAGGTTTAATAAGTGGGATTTCTTTCCTTATAAATGGGGTTGGGACCATCAGTTGCCTGGTAGAGAAGTCAGGTGGATACACAGCTGATAGTCCTACTGAATAGACTGTTAGAATTTGTATTATGGCAAGAAAAAAGAAGCTAAGTAAAGAAAAACTAGTGGCCATCATTACTTTAAGAAATGAAGGTCAGTCAGTCCGAAAAATTGGTAAAACTTTGAAAGTGTCCCCAAGTGCAGTCACAAAAACCATCAAGCGCTACAAAGAAACTGGCTCACATGCGGACCGCCCCAGGAAAGGAAGACCAAGAGTCACCTCTGCTGCGGAGGATAAGTTCATCCGAGTCACCAGCCTCAGAAATCGCAGGTTAAAAGCAGCTCAGATTAGAGACCAGGTCAATGCCACACAGAGTTCTAGCAGCAGACACATCTCTAGAACAACTGTTAAGAGGAGACTGTGTGAATCAGGCCTTTATGATAGAATATCTGCTAGGAAACCACTGCTAAGGACAGGCAACAAGCAGAAGAGACTTGTTTGGGCTAAAGAACACAAGGAATGGACATTAGACCAGTGGAAATCTGTGCTTTGGTCTGATGAGTCCAAATTTGAGATCTTTGGTTCCAACCACCGTGTCTTTGTGCGATGCAGAAAAGGTGAACAGATGGACTCTACATGCCTGGTTCCCACCGTGAAGCATGGAGGAGAAGGTGTGATGGTGTGGGAGTCCTTTGCTGGTGATAAATCACAGAAAAAATGCACCACACGGATATGCCACTGACTATACTGGCTAGTCATAAATGCAGATATTAAAAGCTGAGACTTTTGCCAATATATTCCTGTCAGGAAGATATCGGAGCCCACATGCACCACGTCACGGTTCTCAGCATGGCAAGGGGTCCTACCACTACGCTACCTATGGTGTGAACAAGGTCTGAGGGTGATGTAATCCAGCTCACAGCCAGGCTTCCACACAACCGCCTAGCAGGACAACTAGTGCAATGTGAACAAAGCCAGACTGTAAGTCCTTTGCTGGTGACACTGTTGGGGATTTATTCAAAATTGAAGGCATACTGAACCAGCATGGCTACCACAGCATCTTGCAGCGGCATGCTATTCCATCCGGTTTGCGTTTAGTTAGACCATCATTTATTTTTCAACAGGACAATGACCCCAAACACACCTCCAGGCTGTGTAAGGGCTATTTGACCATGAAGGAGAGTGATGGGGTGCTGCGCCAGATGACCTGGCCTCCACAGTCACCAGACCTGAACACAATCAAGATGGTTTGGGGTGAGCTGAACCGCAGAGTGAAGGCAAAAGGGCCAAAAAATGCTAAGCATCTCTGGGAACTCCTTCAAGATGTCATGGAACCATGAACCAGACGTACAACAGAGATGAGTGGAAATAAGAAGGCTTTATTGGAAATCAAGCCGTAGCAAAAGTCCAAACGGATGGCTAAACCGAAGCAGGGTCTTGCGTAGACAGAGGTCAGGAACCAGGAGGGTGGTCAGACGAAGCCAGGATCAGGAACTAACGGGGTAGTCAGACGAAGCCAGGATCAGGAACCAACGGGGTAGTCAGACGAAGCCAGGATCAGGAACCAACGGGGTAGTCAGACGAGGCCAGGATCAGGAACCAGAAGCAGCAGCAGTCTTAGAAGCATGTGAACACAGGAGGACCAAGCAAGGAACTGAAGCCACAGACCTTCTATATATATGAGCTAGGCATCCAGCTCCTCCCAGTGGGAAGGAGAAGCCGCAGGGTGGGAGGCTACAAGAAACCCAGAAACCAAGATGGCCGCCAGCACATGTCAAACGAAGGTAAGACCATGACAGTACCTCCCCCTCAAGGGCCCCTCCTCCGCGGAGTAAGGAACGGTTTCTGAGGGAAGCGTGCGTGGAAGGCTCGGAGCAAAGCAGGAGCATGGACATCTGCGGAGGGAACCCAGGAACGCTCCTCTGGACCATAACCACGCCAATGGACCAAAAACTGCAACCGACCGCGGACCAGGCGTGAGTCCAGGATATTGCTCACCTCATATTCCTCACGATTGCCCACTTGGACCGGACGGGGCCGAGGAACCGAGGAAGTGAAACGATTACACACCAACGGCTTCAACAGGGAGACATGAAACACGTTGGAGATCCGCATGCCAGGAGGAAGCGCAAGGGCATAGGCTACCGGGTTTACCCTGCGAAGCACTCGGAAGGGACCAACAAAGCGAGGCGCCAGCTTGGGAGTGGGCACTCGAAGGTTGAGGTTGCGGGTGGACAACCATACACGGTCTCCGACCTGGTAGGAAGGAGCGGGCGCTCGTCTGCGATCAGCCTGGAGTCTCTGGCGCTGCGCAGAGACCTCAAGGGACCTCTGGATCTGTACCCAAGAAGCACGTAGGACGGAAAGGTGATCCTCCACAGCCGGAGTATCCTGGGGAGAGAATACCTCCTGTAACACGGCAGGTTGGAACCCATAATTGGCCATGAAGGGAGACGTCCCAGAGGAAGAGTTCACCGCCGTGTTCCTGGCAAACTCAGCCCAAGGCAGGAGGTCAACCCAATTGTCTTGGTGATCGGAGACATAGCAACGAAGGAATTGCTCCAAGGCCTGATTAGATCGTTCTGCGGCCCCATTGGACTGAGGGTGGTAGGCCGAGGAGAAAGAGAGATGAATCCCCAACTGGGAGCAAAAGGCGCGCCAGAACCTGGACACAAACTGACTCCCCCGATCCGACACAATCTCCTTGGGCAAACCGTGCAACCGGAAGACCTCCCTGGCGAAAATCGTGGCCAACTCTTGTGCAGAGGGTAACTTCTTGAGAGGAACACAGTGGCACATTTTGGAAAACCGGTCCACAATCATGAGAATGACCGTATGGCCTCGGGATGCAGGGAGGTCCACAATTAAATCTATCCCCAGGTGTGACCATGGGCGTCCCCGGTGGCTATGGGTTGCAAAAGGCCCAACGGAAGGTGCCAAGGGGACTTACTCTGGGCACAAACGGAGCATGCCGCTACATATGCGGCGATGTCGGAACGTAGAGAAGGCCACCAGAACAGACGTGAAACAGCCCAGGACAGCTGGTTCTTTCCAGGATGCCCCGCGGCCTTGGAGTTATGGTAAGTTCGCAACAACCGAGTGCGCAACTCCTCAGGCACAAAACACCTGCCGTTGGGTCTCCCAGAGGGAGCACCAGATTGAGCCGCCAAAATCTGCTCACCCAGGGGAGAGGTCAGGCTGGTGCGAATGGCGGCCAGGATCTGATTCGGAGGTATGACCGAAGTCGGAATCGACTCCTCCCCGGACAGCTCGGAGTACTGCCGTGATAAGGCATCCGCTCTGATGTTCTTGGAACCGGGTAGGTAGGAGACCACGTAATTAAAACGTGACAAGAACAGAGCCCATCTGGCCTGACGTGGTGTCAATCTCTTGGCCTCAGAAAGGTAGGTCAGATTCTTGTGGTCCGTCAGGATGAGAACCGGAACCACCGAGCCCTCGAGCAAGTGCCTCCATTCTTTAAGGGCCTGCACGATGGCCAATGACTCCCTGTCACCAATCTGATGGTGGGGCGCCTACTCCCGTCTCAGACGCGTCCACCTCGAGGACAAAGGGCAACCCAGGGTTGGGATGCGACAGAATCGGAGCCGACACAAAGGCGGACTTTAGAGCCTCAAAAGCTCGGATGGCCTCGAGCGGCCAGACCTGGAAATTACTGCCCTTCCTGGTCAGATCCGTGAGAGACTTGGCTAGCATGGAAAAGTCCCTGATGAACTTCCGATAATAATTGGCGAAGCCCAAAAAGCGCTGCAGGGCACGGAGACCACTGGGCTGGGGCCACTGTAAGACAGCCAAAACCTTCTCAGGATCCATGGAGAACCCCTCAGCGGAAATGATGTAACCTAAGAAGGTTACCTGGGATCGGTGAAATTCGCATTTCTCAAGCTTACCGAACAGCCTGTTCTCTCGTAACCGTTGCAACACTCGTCTGACATCCATAATGTGGGCCTCCATGGATTCAGAATATACCAAGATGTCATCCAAATAGACCACCACACACTGCTGCAACAGGTCACGGAAAACATCGTTGATGAATTCCTGGAAGACTGCGGGCGCATTGCACAACCCAAAGGGCATAACCAAGGATTCATAATGACCGGTCCTGGTGTTAAACGCGGTCTTCCACTCATCGCCCGCCTTGATCCTTACCAGGTTATATGCCGCCCTCAGGTCGAGTTTGGTAAAGACCGTGGCCCCTTTGAGGCGATCGAACAGCTCGGAAATCAAGGGTATCGGGTAAGCGTTCTTGATCGTGATGCGATTGAGACCCCTGTAATCGATGCAAGGCCTCAACTCACCGCCCTTCTTTTTCACAAAGAAAAATCCAGCCCCTGCCGGGGACGAGGATTTGCGAATGTGTCCGCGTGAAAACGCCTCCCTCACGTACTCCTCCATGGCCTCATTCTCCGCTACCGACAGTGGATAGACTTTGCCACGAGGAGGAACGGCACCGGATTGTAACTCTATGGCACAATCGTATGGGCGGTGCGGAGGTAGGGCAACCGCGCGCACCTTATCGAATACATCCCGGTACTCTTCGTATTCAGGAGGCAACAGAGAGTCCGAGGAAGTACACAGCAACTTGACAGGCCCATGGATGCAACTAACCCCACACTGCGGTGACCACGAGAGGATCTCGACCGATCTCCAATCGAAAGTCGGGTTATGCTTCTGGAGCCAGGGGTACCCCAAGACCACCGAGTAGTGTGGAGACGAAATAACCTGGAGACAGACCGACTCTCTGTGAACGGCACCAATGGCTATCCCCACTGGAAGGGTCTCATGAGTCACGTGTGGCGGCAGAAGGGGTCTGCCGTCTATCGCCTCAAGAGCCAGTGGGGAACCTCGAGGCTGCAGAGGAATGGAATTGGCGGCAGTGAACACTCTATCAATGAACAAACCACCAGCACCAGAGTCCACCAACGCCTGGGTCGTCACCGAGCCCCCGACCCAGGAGAGGACAACCGTGATCAGTGGTTTGTCAACACGGGAAACCGGGGACGAGGAGACTCCACCCAAGATCTGCCCCCGACAGGACCTCAGGTGCGAGCGTTCTCCCGGACGGTTCGGACATGCCAACCGAAAATGCCCACCGAGACCACAGTACATGCATCGGCCCTCGCGTCTCCGGAGTGCCCTCTCCCCCTCGGACAGGCGAGCAAACCCCCGCTGCATGGGTTCACCCCCAGACAAGTCATCCCCAGGAGGCGTGGGAGGAGAGGGAGGCACGGATGGGACAGCAAACGTAGGCGCCAATCTGTTAGGAGACCTCCGCAGGCTCTCCTTAAAAGAAGGTCTCTCCCTGAGTCTGGTGTCAATCAAAATCAGGAAAGAAATAAGAGACTCGAGCTCCACTGGTAGGTCCTTAGCTGCAACCTCATCCTTCAAGGCATCCGAGAGACCATGAGAGAAAGCAGCGACCAGAGCCTCATTATTCCAGCCCACCTCTGCTGCCAGGGTACGAAACTCAATGGCGTATTCAGCTACGGATCGTGAACCCTGTCTGATGGACATAAGGAGCTTCGCAGCAGAGGCAGCACGAGCCGGCACATCGAATACCTTCCGAAGAGAAGCAACAAAACCGGAAAACTCGGCAACCACCGGATTGTTGTTCTCCCATAAAGGGCTGGCCCAGGCCAAGGCCTTGTCCGAGAGCAGCGAGATCAAGAAGCCCACCTTTGATCTCTCAGTAGGAAAGGCATGTGGCAGCAACTCGAAATAAATGCCCACCTGGTTAAGGAAACCTCGGCACTGAGTTGGCTCTCCCCCAAAGCGCTGTGGAAGGGGGGCAGAACCGGTCATACCCCGAGACACCGCAGGCGCAGCAACAGGTGTCGGGGTAGACTCTGGCGCAACAACCGGGGCGGCAGTAGGAGCGGGCCCAGGAGCGACAACCGACCCATCGGCAACGGAAGCGAAATGAGCCGTGCGTTCAAGCAGGGTTTGCAACGCCACAGCGAACCGACCCAACAGGTGATCCTGCTGATCAAGTCTGGCAACCAGCGTAGGTAGCGAGGATGGCCCTGTACCGTCAGAATTCATGGCTTGGTCCTAATGTCATGGAACCATGAACCAGACGTACAACAGAGATGAGTGGAAATAAGAAGGCTTTATTGGAAATCAAGCCGTAGCAAAAGTCCAAACGGATGGCTAAACCGAAGCAGGGTCTTGCGTAGACAGAGGTCAGGAACCAGGAGGGTGGTCAGACGAAGCCAGGATCAGGAACCAACGGGGTAGTCAGACGAAGCCAGGATCAGGAACCAACGGGGTAGTCAGACGAAGCCAGGATCAGGAACCAACGGGGTAGTCAGACGAGGCCAGGATCAGGAACCAGAAGCAGCAGCAGTCTTAGAAGCATGTGAACACAGGAGGACCAAGCAAGGAACTGAAGCCACAGACCTTCTATATATATGAGCTAGGCATCCAGCTCCTCCCAGTGGGAAGGAGAAGCCGCAGGGTGGGAGGCTACAAGAAACCCAGAAACCAAGATGGCCGCCAGCACATGTCAAACGAAGGTAAGACCATGACACAAGACTGTTGGAAGACCATTTCAGGTGACTACCTCTCGAAGCTCATCAAGAGAATGCCAAGAGTGTGGAAAGCAGTAATCAAAGCAAAAGGTGGCTACTTTGAAGAACCTAGAATATGACATATTTTCAGTTGTTTCACACTTTTTTGTTATGTATATAATTCCACATGTGTTAATTCATTGTTTTGATGCCTTCACTGTGAATCTACAATTTTCATAGTCATGAAAATAAAGAAAACTCTTTGAATGAGATGGTGTGTCCAAACTTTTGGTCTGTATTGTATATATATATATATATATATATATATATATATATATTGATAGAACATTCTTCGCCAAGCTAATTGATGGATTCCCACAGGAAAGACTTATTTCAAGTCCTTCCCATTTAAGATATGATCTAGCAAAGATCCTAGATCCCTGTTATTTGTCTTAATGGTCTTACCAAAGTTATATGTGTGAAAATAGTCCAGGATGGGGTGGAAAGATACAGTTATCTCTTCTAAGTTATATCCTTGGATGGATTTACCCATCTTGAAGTCATGTGATGTATAGTTGGTTAGAGGGGGGCAGAATGTATTTAGCATTCTATATTGATGTCTAGGATTAGACATGCCCATCCTGATATCATGAGGTTTTCTCTGAACAGTAGTAATGTATATAACTTATGTTCCTATTTTGATATCCTAACCTAATAATAGCTTGGTTATAATGTGACAAGTTATTTCCACTCACATGTATTGTTAAGCTTGTAATGCTTTATATTAACGCTATACATATATATATATATATATATATATATATATATATATGTATATATTCATTTGCATGTATCATTGTGTTTATTTACTTATATATGTTTATAACCATGTAACCAATAAATCTGCATATTTTTATAAACCTGTGTATTATTGTATAATGCAGAACTACATGTTTATCATTAACGTCATCTCACGTCAAAAAGAACTTATTTATCTGAGGAAATAGTCGGACTCAGATGTGAATTGTATCAATTAGGTTGTCTACAATTCAGCAGGTCATGATTTTAAGAATTTATGGCAAATTTTATAAATTTTATTTTTTATGGTTAATTTTTTTTAGGACCATAATTAATTCTTAATTGAATTATTACCCCCGACAAAGTGCAGAGGACGCAGCAGTGGCAGAGAGAGCTGAGCCTCTAGGTGTAATGGCAACGCCCCCGTTGCTCCTAGAGGCTAATTAGCATATTTTAAAACATAATTTTTTCCCTTCTCTCACGACAGCACCACAGAGAGAGGATATGCCCTCAGGGACAGGAAGCCTTCAGAATAAAAAGGTGGAGCCCCTCTCCCACCTCAGTGGCTTACAGAGTGTGAGAGTGACTCCAACCTAGGTTAGTTCATCTAATTATGTATACTTTTTTTAATTTTTTGCTACACCCTGCACAACTTAAACCGAGAACCATGAAACACCAGGGAGCGAATAAGGAAGGGTGCTGTCGTGGGGTCTGGAAAATTTGATTACCGGTGAGTGTAATTATCATTTTTACCTTCCCCCACGACAGCACCACAGAGAGAAATTACAGAGAAGAATACCCCTTCGTTACGGGGGGCCACCACTTGCAGAAGTTTCTTACGAACAGAAGATCAGAGGCAGGATTTAGTTGGAGCCGATAGTGACGGTAAAAGGTATAAGGAGAAGACCACGTGGCAGCCCTACAGATTTGCTCGATAGAAACATTAGCCCTTTCAACCCAAGAGGTAGAGACTGTGCGAGTAGAATGTGCTCTCAGGAGAACTTCCAGAAGAGGTGTAAGCCAGAGAAATAACTGTCCTAATCCATTTGGCTAGTGAACTCTTTGAGGCCAGCTTACCCGTAATTATGCCAGAAAGAAAACAAAAAGCGCAGAGGACTTTCTTCGATCCTTGGTTACCCCTAGGTAACGTATAAGGCATCTCCTGACATCTAGGCAGTGGAAAACTTATTCCTTCTGATCCCTAGGCTTATCAAAAGTGCTTGAAAGGTAATCTAAGCTAAGAATACCCAGATGGAAGCATAAGGAACCCAAAGGCTAACAAGAGGTCCGAACTAAAAACAAAAGTCGGATCAATAAACATTCCAAAACGTTGAAAATTTTAGTACTAGACACTATACTTAAAACCCAGCATAATCTTATAAAAGAAATCTCATATGGGTTTTGTGGCGAAACCAACCTCGTCACTGGGTTTTGGAGAGGGCTGTTTAAAAGCCTCTTGCCTCAGGATTATGGCCCATAGTAACTTTAAAGGAGAAAACAGACCGGCCACACAGCTTAAATCTGTCTGTAGAATTGTATTTTATGTTATTATGCGTTCGGTTAAATTGTATGTTATGTGAGGGCACCCAGATAGCTAATATTATTGTATTTGTGTATTCTGAGTGCCATTCACCTAATGATATGCACTCAGACTTGAGCTATCTGGGGATATGTTAAATGTCTGTGTTTGCTGTGGGGGTGTGCCATTGTGTGTTAAATGGTGATGTCTGTCCTGTTGTCTCCACATGTGTATTGGTGATCTCCCTTTGTCCTGAGAGATAATTGGATTGCCTTGGGTTGTCTCTGGGACAGAGAGGAGGAAACCATGATGCATTGTGGGGATGTGTTGTATCTGTTCTGTATTTGCAAAACTGTAATAAAAACCAGGCTGGGTGTGCCAGCACATCAGACCACTGCTGACCCTCAAGACGGAGCCTTGTCTCGTTATTGGGGGGATTCCCTGTATGCTGTTGGAGACTGATTGCCAGGAGTGTAAGCTGACTGTACGCTTTTCCTGTTCGTCTGCCGGCAGCTATTTGTGAGGTTCCAGCTTGGAGTGCTATTTTATATCCAGTTCGGGAGGTTGGTGTTCTGCAGTAGCTGTGCCTGTCTCTCAGGAAAGGGGCATATCGCCTAAACTGATTTTAACCCCTTGTCTTCTGAAACGGTCCGTTACAGGTTTCTCATCAAGTGTTTATCAAAATAATCATAACAGATTTAACAAAACATCTTAGAGAAGTACTTATCTTGACAAAGAATGATCAAAACTGAAGATGATTGCTGAACACTGATTCCTTTGGTGCAGAATATATTGCGAGACAGATGCTTTGATCGAAGATCCACTGGAGGCCCTTTGTTACATTACCAGAATAACTTTAGACGTCAAAATTTCCTCGCAATCTGGCATCCATGATGGAACTCTACCGTGGCATCCATCCCCTGGAGGAGCTCACAGATCTGCTGCAAGAGGTCCAAAGAGCCTCCTGGAACCTTTATACCCCCTAGGGTCCCCACCACCGGAACTACCGCATGAACGACCCCACAGATAACCGCTGACCCTCCAGGGCCTCCCTGGGAAGTTCTAGATTGGCGACAAGAATTTATGGGGTTTTGCTGGTGCGCCATACCTCCTTTATGCCATCCAGACTAAATGTTCCAGCTCATCTTCTTACTCCCAACCAGGAGCCATATAGTGCTTTGTTGGTACGCCATATGTCCTGTAGGCCATCGAAACAATAGTGTCATGATACTAGTGGAATACTGCTGGAATCCAATGGCAGGGACAATGTCTGAACACAGGAAGCACCAGAGTTTTGAACAGGAGGTACCAGCATAGAAGGATGAAGCAGAGACAGTCAGGCGGAGCTGTTACCAGTAGCAACAATGTAGGATTGAAGGATGAAGCAGAGCCAGGCAGACGGAGCCGTTACCAGTAGCAACGATGCAGGATTGAAGGATAAAGCAGAGCCGCGGTCAGACGAGCAATGGGTCAGGGCAGGAGTCACAGGAACGTAGTCAGGCAATCCGGGTCAACAACAGGAGGTAGCAGGGAAAACCGCAAGGAGGAGGAACAAACCGGAGAGGAATTTCCAAGCGAAATAACTGCACAAGCAGGAGCTCAAACACAATACTCAAGCAATTAGTAACAGGCTTGAGAGGTTCAAATGTGAAACAGGAAGTAAGATGGCACCCAGCTGAGACATAATCCACCATCTTAACTGAGGGAAAACTTGAGGGCAAGACAATCTGAACTAAACAGACATAGCAGGATGATTTCTGACAAATATGGTCCAGCCCATATCCTCATTCCCAACCAGGAGGCTTATAGGGCTTTACTGGTACACCATACATACTGTAGGCCATCCAAGCAATATGGTCCAGCCCATCTTCTCACTCCCTACCAAGAGCATTATAGAGCTTTGTTGGAGTGCTATGCTTATTGTAGACCATTAAACTACAAACTGACAACCAGACATAGCCACAGAACTAGTTCACTCTGCCTGCATAGCCACCAAGGTAGACCGCCACCGAGACATGGCGGCATTTCAGGCACAGGTGGTCACATAGACATCCACTCAGAGCCAAGTACAGTCATCCAGACCCTGCTGCATGAGCGGTCAGACATCAAGACATGGTAACAAAAGACACTGGCCATGCAGACACTGCCGTAGAAGCTGCCAGCCGATCAAACACAACTGCACTAGATAAGCCCAGCAGCATAAACAGACAGCTACAATGCGAGGCTCAGAAAAATAAATAAAGTAAAGTCTCTGTTAGATATACTTGTCTTCTCTAGCGCTGCAAATCCGGAGACAATGTGGGAAAAGTCAAATAAGTAAATTTTTGGAAAAGGATTGCGCTGCAGGAGAAAATTCTTTTGTATAAAAATAAAAATATATAATAAAAAGTTCCTTTGGTAGATCTTCAATCAACGTGGTCACAAGCCAACCTCACAACTTAACACTGGTATGGAAATCTGTTCTGAAATGAAAGAGCGCACTATGGTGTAGCAAGTTCCACAAACTTAGCGCCCCTGCGAATAGATTATACTCACAGGGTATCTTGCGAGTAAATGCGTATATGAATGGATGGTGTCTTCAATAGTACTCTGTTGAAAAGAGAGGACTATAGTGTAGCATGTAATTACACTTAAAACGCTTGCTGTAAGGTTATACTCACAGGATGTCCCTTATGAGAGGCTGGAAGGAATCTGTGCAATATTCACAGGCAGCTGGGCGGGTGGAGCAGGCAAGGATCAAGATACTCAAGTAGGAATTTCCAAATATCGATCCGACGGATGGAATGCTTCTGCACCTAGATGGTACTAGACCTCAGCTTCTCAGAAGGACTGGTTAGTGGAACGGATGCGCACCAAAGAGTCGGATAAAAATTATTTAATGAGAAATAAAATTACAGCTAAAACCACAAGACTAAAGTCTCTGAAATGCCCGACCCGGGTTTCGCCGTGATGCTTCGTCTGGGGCGTTGATTGGTGAACAGTCATCCCAGCAAGCATAAAAACCGAAGCAATCAGCTCCATAGGCACATGAGGCAATACAGGCATATACTAAAAGGCAGTCAGCCAGCCAGGCACAGACTAAAAGGCAGCCAGCCTGACAGGCACAGACTCAATGGCAGCCAGCCAGACAGGCACAGACTCAAAGGCAGCCAGTTAGACATGCACAGACTCAAAGGCAGCCAACCACAGACTCAAAAGCAGTCAGCATGACAGGCATAATCTCACAGGCAGTCAGCCGACCAGGCATAGACGCGCAGGCCTTCAGTCGACCAGGTGTAGACACTACAGGCATTCAGCCGACCAGGCATAGATGCACAGGCGTTCAATTGACCAGGCTCAGACACTAAAGGTGTTCAGCCGACCATGCATAGACACTACAGGCGTTCAGCCGACCAGGCGCAGAAGCTACAGGTATTCAGCCGACCAGGCATAGACACTACAGGCATTTAGCTGACCAGGCATAGACACTACAGACGTTCAACCACCCAGGCATAGACGCTAGAGGTGTTCAGCCGACCAGGCATAGACGCTACAGGCATTCAGCCTACCAGGCATAGAAGCTACAGGCATTCAGCCGACCAGGAATAGAAGCTACAGGCGTTCAGCAGACCAGGCATAGACGCTACAGGCTTTCAGCCAACCAGGCATAGACGCTACAGGCATTCAGCCGACCAGGCATAGATGCTGATGTTCAGCCGACCACGCACAGGCACACAGGCGTTTAGCTGACCAGCCGTTCAACAAAGGAGGTATAGAAGCAAGACATTCAAGCAGGCATAGATGCAAAGGCGTTCAGCCATGCAGGCATCAGTATTCAGCTAAACCAACATAATCAAAGGCATTCAGCCAGGAAGGCCTGAAGAGAGTCATCCAGCCAAGAGGCAGCCAACCAGGCCCCGAAGCCATGAGGCAGTGTGAGAGATAGGTTTTATTTCTCTCTATATGTATGTACTGTATTACTCTTTCCTGTCCACGGGATGGCAGCATACCAGATGTCTGAGCCTCATGTGCATTTCTTTGTCTTAAGGTCACTGGGGGAGAGGGAGTTAGGTTGCCATTTTTGATTGTGCCTATGAAACTCAGAGTTGAAGTTGTTGAAACCACTCCTATCAAGTTAAGGAGCCAATAGTCTTTTCTTAAGGAACACCCCTTTTGTCATGTCTACTATTTAAGTGCTATTTGCTCAGGGGGGATGAGAAGATGCTTTCATGAAACCAAATTGTGTTTGGTCTCATTAAGAAAGCAGTATGGTGCACACATACTTATACTTCTAATTGATTTGGCACCACACAAAGAAGATGAGAATCACATGAATTGCGATAATAATTTGGCATCCCTGGGTGGGCAGACAGCTTGCGTAACTTCCGATTCAAACGCTATGAGAGGAGTTGCACAAAACCATCAGATGAGGTCACATGCTGCAGCAAAGGTAAGAAAGCTATATTTCTTACATAATTTCTCTGAGCATTTGGCCCAAGTAGATTTTCGAAAGTTTAATTGGTGTTATCGCAATAGAAGGGTTTAAATTATAGCTGATCTGTCCTTTAGAACGAAATAACCCATTTGAATATTCCTTCTTTGTGTGGTAGGACGTGCTGGAACTAAGCAGGATTTGATAGACAGCTGAGTCAGAGATCTGTAACGTAGAATGAGATCTCAGCCAGACTCTGACGAGGGTTCTTGGTAGAGTGAGATTGTATTCCCTAATCAGAAAAATATAGATTATGTAGTTTTTGAGTTCCCCTAATCGGAAGAATCTAAATAATGTAGTTTTGAGTTCCCCTAATTGGATGAATTTTTGTTAAAAAAATTTTTGTTTTAGTTTTATTTAGTGGTTTTTCCAATTAGGAAGTATCTAGGTTAAAAATGTTTGTGGTTTTCCGGTTAGGAAGAATCTAGGTTAAATATTTCGGTGGTTTCCCTATTAGGAAGAAGCTAGGAAAGAAACCTGGGCAATTCTAATGTTACAGGATATAATGATGAGATGTTAACAGCAACTAAGCTAATGCAAGAAAGAGAGAAAAATGTTCCAGTTAGAAAGTTGATTTCACTGGTATAACTGATATATGGTATACGTTCCACCTATCAAAATTAAATCACTGTCGTTTGGAACGCTATATTTCTGTTAAAACTGTTACTTTATTAATCAGAAAAACAAAGGGAAGGGGGACTAACCTATATTAAAATTCTAGGACGCCATCCACTCAGTATAGGGTCGATAATGAGGATCTATAAACCGCATATACGGTAAATACAACTGCGGATGGGGTCACCAGAAGTGCCGCAGGCTAGTGCTGTACTGCAGGTTAGAGCAGAGGGCCATAGGGCCGTGCTAATTAGATCCACAGAAGTAAGCACTATGGCGCGGTCGGAGTGCTCTGAATCACTGCCAGCTGATGGATCCCTCGACTAAAGTTATGGATAGACTAATCCAGTGATAAACATCTGCCTGCAGAAGCCGACCTCAATTGAATCCATCCGTTCATGTAAAACGGATGTCTGAGAATCGGCCCTGCAAACACGAATCACTGGATCTAAGCTAAGCTGGGTGAAACAGACAGAACTGGATTGCCATTGCTCATTTACTTGCAGAGGGCTGAAAGCCGCAGACCTCAACTGCAGTGTGAGCGCAATGCAGATGCATATGAACATTAATTCATCCCCACACCACACTCGACGCGTTTCGCCATAAGGCTCGTCAGGAGCGTGTATCTGTGGTTAACAGGATAAATATTCAAAGCTGCTGAGCCTCCGTTACAGAGACTGCAGCTGTAAGTACGAGGTGGCCGAACGCGGCCGCTCAGGTGCACAGAATATGAGGAGAGTCCTCCTCCCCTCTACTGAGCCCCGCCTACAGAACGGCCAATGAGGATGCAGGAGGCGCGGCTTCGCCGCATCATCCATCCCGCCCCCATTGTGCCGCCCCCTCGATGAGACCGGCCCAGATGAATGTAATAACATTCTACATTAGAGTTAGAGTAAATATACACGGCGACTTACTACCCTGGCGACATTTGTATAGCACCGATCGGGACGGGGATCATACAGTGGTATGAACTACATTATATTTTGTTTTATTTTATTTGTTTTATTTAATTGATTGAGGACATCAATCGGTAGTGGTAGAGACGACACAGAGGGATCAAAGAAGACCCAGCAGTATTTTATTTTTTTTTACTGGATGGCGATGCTGTGATCAGGCTGATGTACATGACGATCCCTTCATAAATTAAAGGGGCAGTGCGTGGTATGATGTGGTATAAATATTCACAACCAATAATTGCACTATCATGCCCCTGGTATCTCCTGGCCCCATCAATGGCCTAGGTGATCTGATAACATGAGATCATTACTGGTCAATCCCGCTGGGACACATGGATCGTGGGCAGTATATCATCACCCCTAATGTTCCCCCGTTGCACCTCAGCTCCAGGGATCTAGAGAAAACACACGAAGGAATTATACTCATTCAGTCCCTGGGGCTGGAGCGCACATAGGCGGTAAATCCACTGTGTCTCTTTTTGTAATAAACGCCTATCAAAGTCGCCTCCTCTTGGCGATCTTCTGACCACCTCCACAGCCTGAAATTTGATGACATCCACATCACCATTGTGCATGGTCGATATGTGTCTAGCAATCGGGGTGTCCGCCCCTTTGCGGATGTCATTAAGATGTTCTGCTACTCTTCTACGGAATTCTCTTGTGGTTTTACCCACATATTGCTTTCCGCAAACACAAGTGGCCAAATATACCAGGCCTCTTGTTTTGCAATTAACAAATGATCTGATCGTAAATCTCTGTTCAGTGACGCTACAGATAAATGTGGCGCCAGTCTGGATTGCAGGGCAAGCCACGCAGCTGCCACAGCGGAAGGTCCCTTTAAGGCTGGTACTCAGCCATGTGGATGTAGTCGGGCCCTGAAAGAAGCTGTGGACCAGGCGATCTCTCAAACTACGTCCACGTCTGTACGTAATTAGAGGTACATCGCCTATCATATCCCCAATATCTGGGTCTGATTTAAGAATACCCCAGTAGGTCTTCAGCAGGTCACGCACTGTGTTGTGTGCTTCATCATATGTGGCTATGATGCGCAACTGGTCCATTCCAGCCGATCCTGACCTAGGGGTAAGGAGGGCATCCCGGTTTTGTGCCAGCGAATGCTGGTACGCCTTAGTTAGTACATGTTGTGGGTACCCCCTACTCCTAAATCTGGTTCGTAGATCACTGGATGCCGTTCTGAAATCCGACATACTGGAGCAGTTACGCCTTACCCGAAGGTATTGCCCTTTTGGAATTCCCCTCTTCAGGGGCAGGGGGTGGCAGCTGTCCCAACTAAGGAGGCTGTTTGTCGCAGTCTCCTTGCGGAACAGTCGTGTGCCAATATTGCCCATCCTGTCCCTGAAGATGGTCAAATCCAGAAAGTTGATTTGAGATTCCTGGATCTCTGATGTAAAGAATAATCCCATAGTGTTTATGTTCAGGTCTGAAACAAACTGATTAAAGTCCTCAACACTCCCAGACCATAAAATCAATACATCATCGATGAAGCGTAACCACAAATTAATGTGGTCAGCCCATCTTTGATTATCCGCGAACACAACTTCACGTTCCCACCAGCCCAGGTAGAGGTTGGCGAAGGTCGGGGCACAGGGGCTCCCCATCGCCACTCCCCTGAGCTGGTGGTACATGCGGTGGTCAAAGGTAAAACAGTTGTGCTCAAGGATAAATTTCATTAGTTCAAGGATAAACTCGTTATGCTGCCAGCAATGGGTGCCACGTTGACTAAGAAATGAGGCCACAACTCCACACCCCCTGTCGTGGGGTATTGAGCTGTACAAGGCCTCAACATCCAGGCTGGCCAGCATAACGTTCTCACCAAGATGTATTCCTTCCAATTTTTTGATTACATCCATAGAATCACGTACATACGAGGATAGGGACACCGCAAATGGTCGTAAAATCCTATCCACGTATGTACTGATTGGATGTGTCAAACTCCCAGTCCCTGACACAATGGGACGTCCCTTTAGAGGGGTAAGTCCCTTGTGCACCTTGGGTAACCCATAGAAACAAGGGGTCTGGGGATGTTTGGGAAACAAAAACTCAAATTCAGACCTACTGATAAGGGCATGGTCCTGTGCTGTGTCCAAGAGGTCCTTCAATTGCCTCCTGAACATCTCAGTAGGATTTGATTCCAGCACACGATAACATGATTTATCACTGAGAATGTTCAAACACATGGTCTTATATTGGTCACAGTTCATTACGACAATATTCCCTCCCTTGTCCGATGGTTTAATGACAAGGGAGTTGTCGCGTTCCAATGAGATTAGGGCCTCAATCTCCCTTTTCCGGAGATTGGACTCAGTCCCCTTCAATGTGTCGAGCTTTCTCAGTTGGTCTGTGACGACCTTAAGAAAGATGTCAGGTGGTGTGCCATTACTAAGGGGCGGGTTTTTAGTAGAGGACAATTTGAGGTCCGTAAATGGACCCTCACCAATCTCCCTACTCCCTTCTTCCATTAGGGATGCCAGTAGTTGGATATCCGGCAGGTCATTTATGTCCACACCCAATTCATTGCATTGTTGTTGATTATGTGTAGCAAAGAATTTTTTCCATTTAAGTTTCCTCACGAATAAGGTCAAATCCTTGACCCATTCGAAGGAGCTAAAGGAACAGGTGGGAACAAATGATAGGCCCTTACTTAGTAGCTCCAATTCTACCTCCGTAAGTGACCTATCAGACAAGTTAATGATTTGTAACTTGTCCCTGGACCTGTTTTTTCCTAGAGGGTGTACAGTCTCGTAATCAGCTGCACCCATTCTGTGATGGTGTGCTATTGGTTCTTGCTGTTTCTGAGACTGTAGGACCTCGTAGTTTGGTTCCCTAAAAAACCTCCCCGTGATCTGGGGTTCCTACCTCTGCCTCCCCTTCCTCTAGGTCCCTTATTAGAGGGTTGGAAGATGGGGTATTGGCTATTCTGGTAGGAGGTACCTTCCAATTCAGTTTCCCCCTCAGAGGATGAGGGTTCTGTCTCAACCTCAAGGGTCCTTGCGGTTTTAGTCGCAAAATCGAGGATACGCCCTTCTTTAAAGTCAGCTTTATCCCTCAAGAATTGAGAGTGCTTACGCTCTTTAAGTTGGGCCGTAAAACGTTCCACCGTCTGTTGCAAAAAGACCTCCTTACGCGTAAACTCAGAGTTACTGGAGAATTTGCTCACTTCTGCAATTTGCTCCTGCAACAATGTGGTGTTTTTAGTGTGCAGGGCCTTTTCCTCCTCCAGCAACAATGCCATAAGTCTGAGGGAGCTCTCAACGGCCTCTTTTTCCCACTTCTTACGGAACTCTGGGGACTGAATTCTGTTGGACGGAAGGAAGGGAATCCGCATACCCCTGGGAACTATTTGATGTTGAATATAGGTTTCCAGGGTTTGAATTTCCCACCACCCTCTGACTTGGTCTTTGTAAATTTTGGTGAGTAGTTTAAATGAACCAGTGATGCTTAATGCACGGTTGGTTGGGGGTAGATCTGCCTCAGAAAACACCACTCTAGCTTCCTCATCCCATTTATCACTGCAAATACCTGCCGCCAAAAAGCCTGCCATTACTCTCAAGCAATATATAAAGAAAATTTCACTGGTATAACTGATATATGGTATACGTTCCACCTATCAAAATTAAATCACTGTCGTTTGGAACGCTATATTTCTGTTAAAACTGTTACTTTATTAATCAGAAAAACAAAGGGAAGGGGGACTAACCTATATTAAAATTCTAGGACGCCATCCACTCAGTATAGGGTCGATAATGAGGACCTATAAACCGCATATACGGTAAATACAACTGCGGATGGGGTCACCAGAAGTGCCGCAGGCTAGTGCTGTACTGCAGGTTAGAGCAGAGGGCCATAGGGCCGTGCTAATTAGATCCACAGAAGTAAGCACTATGGCGCGGTCGGAGTGCTCTGAATCACTGCCAGCTGATGGATCCCTCGACTAAAGTTATGGATAGACTAATCCAGTGATAAACATCTGCCTGCAGAAGCCGACCTCAATTGAATCCATCCGTTCATGTAAAACGGATGTCTGAGAATCGGCCCTGCAAACACGAATCACTGGATCTAAGCTAAGCTGGGTGAAACAGACAGAACTGGATTGCCATTGCTCATTTACTTGCAGAGGGCTGAAAGCCGCAGACCTCAACTGCAGTGTGAGCGCAATGCAGATGCATATGAACATTAATTCATCCCCACACCACACTCGACGCGTTTCGCCATAAGGCTCGTCAGGAGCGTGTATCTGTGGTTAACAGGATAAATATTCAAAGCTGCTGAGCCTCCGTTACAGAGACTGCAGCTGTAAGTACGAGGTGGCCGAACGCGGCCGCTCAGGTGCACAGAATATGAGGAGAGTCCTCCTCCCCTCTACTGAGCCCCGCCTACAGAACGGCCAATGAGGATGCAGGAGGCGCGGCTTCGCCGCATCATCCATCCCGCCCCCATTGTGCCGCCCCCTCGATGAGACCGGCCCAGATGAATGTAATAACATTCTACATTAGAGTTAGAGTAAATATACACGGCGACTTACTACCCTGGCGACATTTGTATAGCACCGATCGGGACGGGGATCATACAGTGGTATGAACTACATTATATTTTGTTTTATTTGTTTTATTTAATTGATTGAGGACATCAATCGGTAGTGGTAGAGACGACACAGAGGGATCAAAGAAGACCCAGCAGCATTTTTTACTGGATGGCGATGCTGTGATCAGGCTGATGTACATGACGATCCCTTCATAAATTAAAGGGGCAGTGCGTGGTATGATGTGGTATAAATATTCACAACCAATAATTGCACTATCATGCCCCTGGTATCTCCTGGCCCCATCAATGGCCTAGGTGATCTGATAACATGAGATCATTACTGGTCAATCCCGCTGGGACACATGGATCGTGGGCAGTATATCATCACCCCTAATGTTCCCCCGTTGCACCTCAGCTCCAGGGATCTAGAGAAAACACACGAAGGAATTATACTCATTCAGTCCCTGGGGCTGGAGCGCACATAGGCGGTAAATCCACTGTGTCTCTTTTTGTAATAAACGCCTATCAAAGTCGCCTCCTCTTGGCGATCTTCTGACCACCTCCACAGCCTGAAATTTGATGACATCCACATCACCATTGTGCATGGTCGATATGTGTCTAGCAATCGGGGTGTCCGCCCCTTTGCGGATGTCATTAAGATGTTCTGCTACTCTTCTACGGAATTCTCTTGTGGTTTTACCCACATATTGCTTTCCGCAAACACAAGTGGCCAAATATACCAGGCCTCTTGTTTTGCAATTAACAAATGATCTGATCGTAAATCTCTGTTAAGTGACGCTACAGATAAATGTGGCGCCAGTCTGGATTGCAGGGCAAGCCACGCAGCTGCCACAGCGGAAGGTCCCTTTAAGGCTGGTACTCAGCCATGTGGATGTAGTCGGGCCCTGAAAGAAGCTGTGGACCAGGCGATCTCTCAAACTACGTCCACGTCTGTACGTAATTAGAGGTACATCGCCTATCATATCCCCAATATCTGGGTCTGATTTAAGAATACCCCAGTAGGTCTTCAGCAGGTCACGCACTCCGACCGCGCCATAGTGCTTACTTCTGTGGATCTAATTAGCACGGCCCTATGGCCCTCTGCTCTAACCTGCAGTACAGCACTAGCCTGCGGCACTTCTGGTGGCCCCATCCGCAGTTGTATTTACCGTATATGCGGTTTATAGGTCCTCATTATCGACCCTATACTGAGTGGATGGCGTCCTAGAATTTTAATATAGGTTAGTCCCCCTTCCCTTTGTTTTTCTGATTAATAAAGTAACAGTTTTAACAGAAATATAGCGTTCCAAACGACAGTGATTCAGTTAGAAAGTTGAAAGCATTTTGTGATACTGTGTAGCAGAGATATCCGGTATTATCCGGAAATACGTTGTATTGTGTAAGAGTTCCCCTAGAGGCTGCATATCAAAACTGTATAAGAAGGAAAGTGCAGTAGGAGATAGATTAAATGAAAGTTTGTGGATAAGTAAAAAAGGAAAAGGAAAGATGATTAAAAGATAATAGGCTGGTGAAAGCTGAGTTATGGTAAAAAAATGTCTATGAAAGTGATTGATAGAAGTTGAAGTAAGTTGGAGAGATGAAATGAGCAGCATTTCTATTGCAAGATGGAGGATTTTGAATTCTATAGAGAACAAAGAAGTAGACTCCAGGAAAGTTGGGTGGATTTGGGCTTTGAGCATACCTTAGATATGCATGAGAATATCTTAAGTGCTGCCTTTGTGGATGGTCTTAAGGATCATCTGGAAAGGTCTAGTATTAGCTAGGCCTGAGTGAAGTTCACTATAACCCTCCATTTTGTTGAAGTTGAATTGAACAAATGCCTAAGGTGGGCGTGGCTGCCTATCAGTCCTCTCCACAAGAAGGGGGAAGGAAGACTTTGTAAGTACTTGCCCACTTTCTCGCCCATGAGAGGAGCTACATATGTTTAGACCTTCAAGTGCAACTCCCATAGGGAATTAACAATCCAGAATCAAATGCTGGATCCCTGTTATCTATACAATCCTTAGGATCTGTTTCCATTGCCTCATAGAAAACATATTCCATGATCTCTCATGCCTAAGGGTAGTATCACATGTGTAGGAGTAGATAGTAGTGCAGTTCCTACTCCTCTCACCAACTGTTCACCGGCTTAAGGGTGTACAAATTTAGATCCGACTACTCTGCTACCTCTAAAAATAATAATAAAAATTCAAATTCACATGACTGTCTCCAATTAATAACCACATTTTTGAGTTTCTGGTAGATAATTTCAGGTTCTTGAAAGATGGATCATCTTGGACAGGAGATGCAGTTCCTACTTAATCTGATGTTGTCAAGTAAGAACCATTCCCTCCAGCAATGTTAGTGCAGAATACAGAGCTGAAGACACTCACTGAGGTTGGGAAGATGGCTGGGGGTAAGACTACTTACATCTAGGTATGCCTTTGGTATCACTCATTATTACGGTCTAATCTGGTGAAGCAGAGATTTTGTTTGATCCATGGGTAAGCCCATCAATAATGAATGCTAAGTGTATGAAAGTTGTTTGATGTCCTGATGCTGCCTAAGAAGGTAAAGGCTAAACTATTACCTGAAGTCTATGTTAAGTGGAAGTCTGTATGATACGGGATGGCTTAGGGCCAGTAGACTTCCAAAAGTTTGTCTTTTTCAGATACAGGCTACAGAGACTGAAAGGAAACATTAAAGGATAAAGGTAGACATGATGATTGAGAATGGACTCTGGAGGGTTGGTAAGAAACTCTTCCTTCAAAGGGCACTCTACCTAAAGAGGATGGATTTAGAATATGGGCAAATCAAGAGAGAGAGGTGTGATTGGGTTCTGTGGTGGATGACTCCTGGGTTCAACAATGCTGCCACTAGGTTAGTTGAAGGTGAATGCTGCAATAATGATAGGAGAACTATGGGAGTTCCAGGAAGGAATATGCCAAGGTCATCTTACCCATTTAAGAGACTACGGATTGACAAAGGTGGAACAGTGTGAATATGTCTGTGTTGATCTCTTTCCAGGATATTCAGAGATTTGGCCTGTAGCAAAGGCTACAGCTAAGGGCACTTTCACACTTGCGGCAGGGGATTCCAGCAGGCAGTTCCATCGCCGGAACTACCTGCTGGATCCGGCAATCTGGACGCAAACGGATGCATTTGTGAGACGGATCCGTCTCACAAATGCATGGCAATACCGGATCCGTCTTTCTGGTTGTCATCCGGAAAAACTGATCTGGTATTTATTTTTTTCACATATTTAATGGTCTGCGCATGCGCGGACGGAAAGAACGGATCCGTTTTGCTGGAACACTTGGGGCCAGATCCGGCATTAATGCATTTCAATGAAAATTAATGCCGGATCCGGCATTCCGGCAAGTGTTCAGGATTTTTGGCCGGAGAGAAAACTTCAGCATTCTGCGGTATTTTCTCGGGCCAAAAAACGTAAGAGGGACTGAACTGATGCATACTGAACGGAATCCTCTCTATTCAGAATACATTAGGATAAAACTGATCAGTTTTTTCCCCGGTATTGAGCCCCTAGGAAGGAACTCAATACCGAAAACCAAAAACGCTAGTGTGAAAGCACCCTAAAAGATACTGACTGAGGTAAGAGTACCTACCCCTGGGGCTTTTCTCCATCCGGTACACACCTACCTGGAAGATAGGCCTAAGTCCTAATGAAGTACTCTTTGGGAATGCCCCTAGATTAGGTCTCTATTTCCTCAACAGCTCCAGATGCAGGATAGTAGTTTTTCAAATTATGTTGTCTGTTGCAGAAATTGATTGTCAAATGTGTATTTTCCAAGTTGTTTTCCAGAATTCCAGACTGTATAGAAGCAATTTATTCTTTACAATCAGGAGATTGGGTAGTGGTGAAATGAGAGACGTGCGGAAAGTCCAAGAGCTACAGTTTGAAGGTCTACATCAAATCCTCCGCCACTGCTGTCGAATTGAAAGAAGAGCCTGATTGGATCTACGTGTCATATTGCAATCAAGTGCCAAGACTATAAGAGCCATAATATTTTTGCATGTCGTATTGTTTGTTTCATTTTGAACAAGGGGGAAATCAAAGTCAAATCTAATTCCAACGGTGTTATATTATCATGCTGAGTCAATAACAACTAAGTTGACATTTGCAGTATAGTGGACTGTAAGACAGATGACAGATAGCACACTTGGTTTTGGTCTGATAAGTACATCTGTGTCACTAGAACTGACCCAGTCTATGGTAATTGTGTTTAGATATGACCATACCAACTGTAGATATTGGAGATTAACAGAATGGAGCACTAGTCTGAAGTGTTGGGAATATAAACAAGTGGAAACTACCTCTAGAGTCAGTAAAGGTTTGTCGCAAAGAATGACTGTCCTGAAGGGAACACCCCCAAACAGTTGTAAACATAATAAGTGTAATCCTCTGTTCCTGTCCATTAGAAATCCTATCCAACAGGATTTGGGGATATATGTTTTAGGAGCATGTGTAAGTGACAAAGATCTCCTAGGCAAATTTAGAATGTTGGTAAGGGAAAAACCTCAAAGTTCAGTTGCATCTGTGGCTCCTACATCCTTATCTATAATTGGCATTTAATATTTGGCCAATTTAAAAATATGAAGACAAACTGGCCTTAGAGACAGGATTTATAAAGAAAAGCCCTTTGGTGTTTTCCCTCCAGGATATTGTTCTATAATTCAGCTGAATAAGAAAATTAGAGATAGTTCCTGACAGTTGGTTTATCAACCAAAATTATCAAAACACAGATATCTGGTGATTGAGTGGAGATTTGAAACTCCGACCCAGGAAGAATGAAGTGGTCAATGTATCCTGATCAAGTACTGATGCCATTTGTTCTATTCTCACCTCCTGAGTGAGATCAAATCAGTAAGCAACACAATGTCCGGTCACGACTAAGGAGGTCACTCCCTTCATCCTTTGACTCACATGTATATATGGATACCATAGGAGTCTGTAGAAGATTTTCTGACGAAATTAAAGCTAAAAGTCAGACAGCTGCAGGATTTGAGTCATTAATTCCCATGATTAGTAGTAATAAAAAAAATATAGATTGGATTAATATCTCTATTGTCATCAACAGAGATTTGTGAATTATACCGTGATGCTGCGAAGGGGATGGTGGAACAACTTAGCTCTTTTCCGGTGATGACTCTACAGAACCGACTGGTCCTTGACAGCAGAAAAAGGAGGGGTCTAAAAAATAGTTTCTAAGTTCCTGCTGCATCTACATTCCTGACAACACTGCCCCTGATGGAAGGATCACCAAGGATCTGAAGAAACTGATGGACTTTATCAAATGAACTGACAGGAAAAATTCTGAAAATAATCACATCATGGCCAGAGCAATGTTTTGCTAACTGGTTCAGTGACTACAATGTTTTTAGCATTTGGCTTTAATTAACAGGCTGTTATATAGTTCTCCATTTTAGTAAAATGGCTTTTAAAAATGTTTAATACATCCATTCCCACACTATGTATATGTGCTGTGCCCTGTCAAAGACAAAGATTACTCCTTCCTGAATTTAATAAAACCTTGTTGATGGTTGCGTGGTAAATAGGACAAGGTAAAGGCAAACCTGAAAGGGAGTTGAGGGGACCTGGTGAAGCAATAAGGAAATTCCAGCTCTTTGCTGTTAAGGGCATTGGGAGAGTACCTTACTTTGCCTGTTCACCTTTGGTCTATTGCCTGCAAAAGGAGGGATTTGTGAGAGATAGGTTTTATTTCTCTATATATATGTGTACTGTATTACTCTTTTCTGTTCCCAAGATGGCAGCAAACTAGATGTCTGAGCCTCATGTGCATTTCTTTGTCTTAAGGTCACTGGGGGAGAGGGAGTTAGGTTGCCATTTTTGAATGTGCCAATGAAACTCAGAGTTGAAGTTGTTGAAACCACTCCTATCAAGTTAAGGAGCCAATAGTCTATTCTTAAGGAACACCCCTTTTGTGATGTCATGTCTGCTATTTAACCACTTCAACCCCCCTAGCTGAAACACCCTTAATGACCAGGCCACTTTTTACACTTCTGCACTACACTACTTTCACCGTTTATTGCTCGGTCATGCAACTTACCACCCAAATTTTACCTCTTTTCTTCTCACTAATAGAGCTTTCATTTGGTGGTATTTCATTGCTGCTGACATTTTTACTTTTTTGTTATTAATCGAAATTTAACGATTTTTTTGCAAAAAAAATTCATTTTTCACTTTCAGTTGTAAAATTTTGCAAAAAAAACGACATCCATATATAAATTTTTCACTAAATTTATTGTTCTACATGTCTTTGATAAAAAAAAATGTTTGGGTAAAAAAAAAAATGGTTTGGGTAAAAGTTATAGCGTTTACAATATGGTACAAAAATGTGAATTTCCGCTTTTTGACGCAGCTCTGACTTTCTGAGCACCTGTCATGTTTGCTGAGGTTCTACAATGCCCAGACAGTAGAAAAACCCCACAAATGACCCCATTTCGGAAAGTAGACACCCTAAGGTATTCACTGATGGGCATAGTGAGTTCATAGAACTTTTTATTTTTTGTCACAAGTTAGCGGAAAATGATGATTTATTTTTTTATTTTATTTTTTCTTACAAAGTCTCATATTCCACTAACTTGTGACAAAAAATAAAAACTTCCATGAACTCACTATGCCCATCACGAAATACCTTGTGGTGTCTTCTTTCCAAAACGGGGCAACTGTGGGGTAGTTATACTGCCCTGGCATTTTAGGGGCCCAAATGCGTGCAAAGTAGTTTGAAATCAAAATCTGTAAAAAATGACCGATGAAATCCGAAAGGTGCTCTTTGGAATGTGTGCCCCTTTGCCCACCTAGGCGGCAAAAAAGTGTCACATATGTGGTATCGCCGTACTCAGGAGAAGTTGGGGAATGTGTTTTGAGGTGTCATTTTACATATACCCATGCTGGGTGAGAGAAATATCTTGGCAAAAGACAACTTATCCAATTTTTTTATACAAAGTTGGCATTTGACCAAGATATTTATCTCACCCAACATGGGTATATGTAAAATGACACCCCAAAACACATTCCCCAACTTCTCCTGAGTACGGCGATACCAGATGTGTGACACTTTTTTGCAGCCTAGGTGGGCAAAGGGGCACACATTCCAAAGAGCACCTTTCGGATTTCGCAGGCCATTTTTCACACATTTTGATTTCAAACTACTTACCACACATTAGGGCCCCTAGAATGCCAGGGCAGTATAACTACCCCACAAGTGACCCCATTTTGGAAAGAAGACACCCCAAGGTATTCCGTGAGGGGCATGGCGAGTTCCTAGAATTTTTTATTTTTTGTCACAAGTTAGTGGAATATGAGACTTTGTAAGAAAAAAATAATAATAAAAAAAACTTTTTCCGCTAACTTGTGACAAAAAAGAAAAAAATTCTAGGAACTCGCCATGCCCCTCACGGAATACCTTGGAGTGTCTTCTTTCCAAAATGGGGTCACTTGTGGGGTAGTTATACTGCCCTGGCATTCTAGGGGCCCTAATGTGTGGTAAGTAGTTTGAAATCAAAATGTGTGAAAAATGGCCTGCGAAATCCGAAAGGTGCTCTTTGGAATGTGTGCCCCTTTGCCCACCTAGGCGGCAAAAAAGTGTCACATATGTGGTATCGCCGTACTCAGGAGAAGTTGGGGAATGTGTTTTGAGGTGTCATTTTACATATACCCATGCTGGGTGAGAGAAATATCTTGGCAAAAGACAACTTATCCAATTTTTTTATACAAAGTTGGCATTTGACCAAGATATTTATCTCACCCAACATGGGTATATGTAAAATGACACCCCAAAACACATTCCCCAACTTCTCCTGAGTACGGCGATACCACATGTGTGACACTTTTTTGCAGCCTAGATGCGCAAAGCGGCCCAAATTCCTTTTAGGAGAGCATTTTTAGACATTTGGATCCCAGACTTCTTCTCACGCTTTAGGGCCCCTAAAAAGCCAGGGCAGTATAAATACCCCATATGTGACCCCATTTTGGAAAGAAGACACCCCAAGGTATTCAATGAGGGGCATGGGGAGTTCATAGATTTTTTTTTTTTTTGGCACAAGTTAGCGGAAATTTTTTTTTTGTTTGTTTTTTCTCACAAAGTCTCCTTTTCCGCTAACTTGGGACAAAAATTTCAATCTTTCATGGACTCAATATGCCCCTCACGGAATACCTTGGGGTGTCTTCTTTCCGAAATGGGGTCACATGTGTGGTATTTATACTGCCCTGGCATTTTAGGGGCCCTAAAGCGTGAGAAGAAGTCTGGAATATAAATGTCTAAAAAAGTTTACGCATTTGGATTCCGTGAGGGGTATGGTGAGTTCATGTAAGATTTTATTTTTTGACACAAGTTAGTGGAATATGAGACTTTGTAAGAAAAAAAAATATAATAATAATAATTTCCGCTAACTTGGGCCCAAAAAATGTCTGAATGGAGCCTTACAGGGGGGTGATCAATGACGGGGGTGATCAGGGAGTCTATATGGGGTGATCACCCCCCTGTCATTGATCACCCCCCTGTAAGGCTCCATTCAGACGTCCGTATGTGTTTTGCGGATCCGATCCATGTATCCGTGGATCCGTAAAAATCATACGGACGTCTGAATGGAGCCTTACAGGGGGGTGATCAATGACAGGGGGGTGATCAATGACACGGGGGTGATTAGGGAGTCTATATGGGTGATCACCCCCCTGAAATTGATCACCCCCCTGTAAGGCTCCATTCAGATGTCCGTATGTGTTTTGCGGATCCGATCCATGTATCCGTGGATCCGTAAAAATCATACGGACGTCTGAATGGAGCCTGACAGGGGGGTGATCAATGACAGGGGGGTGATCAGGGAGTCTATATGGGTGATCACCCCCCTGTCATTGATCACCCCCCTGTAAGGCTCCATTCAGACGTCCGTATGTGTTTTGCGGATCTGATCCATGTATCCGTGGATCTGTAAAAATCATACGGACGTCTGAATGGAGCCTTACAGGGGGGTGATCAATGACAGGGGGGTGATCAATGACAGGGGGGGTGATCAGGGAGTCTATATGAGTGATCAGGGGTTCATAAGGGGTTAATAAGTGACGGGGGGGGGGGGGTGTAGTGTAGTGTAGTGGAGTTTGGTGGTACTTTACTGAGCTACCTGTGTCCTCTGGTGGTCGATCCAAGCAAAAGGGACCACCAGAGGACCAGGTAGCAGGTATATTAGACGCTGTTATCAAAACAGCGTCTAATATACCTGTTAGGGGTTAAAAAAAAAATCGCATCTCCAGCCTGCCAGCGAACGATCGCAGCTGGCAGGCTGGAGATCCACTCGCTTACATTCCGTTCCTGTGAACGCGCGCGCCTGTGTGCGCGCGTTCACAGGAAATCTCGCGAGATGACGCACGGATGCGTCCAGGAGGAATGAATCGACCGCCTCCCGGACGCATCCGTGCGTTACATGGTCGGGAGGCGGTTAAGTGAATGTAACTTGCTCTTGCTCAGGGGGATGAGAAGATGCTTTCATGAAACCAACTTGTGTGACTGGTCTCATTATGAAAGCAGTATGGTGCACACATACTTATACTTCTAATTGATTTGGCACCACACAAAGAAGATGAGAATCTCATGAATTGCGATAACAGCAGCCAACCAGGCCCCAAAGCCATGAGGCAGCCAACCAGGCCCCGAAGCCAGAGGGCAGCCAACCAGGCCCCAAAACCATGAGGCAGCCAACCAGGCCCTGAAGCCATGAGGCAGTCAACCAGGCCTCAAAGCCATGAGGCAGTTAACCAGATTCATACCAACCACATAACACAAATATTCACTGTATAACCTATGTTCAATCCATCATAAGGTGTTCCTTGTTTCACAGCCCTGAAGGCTGCATGCTCCAGGCACCTCTGTCTGGAGGACAGGAAACCACACCTTGAAGACATGTTCTCCTAATGAATCCGGGTCGCATGTGGTGGAACACAACACCCCCTCCTCGGGATGCTTCCCCTTCAACTCCAGAATCGCGTGGCCTCACTCCCCTGGAGGAGCACAACCACCTGCCGCAAGAGCCATGTGGAAGCCCCCGACAAGCACAGGCTCTGAGGGTCCTGCCAGCCCATCCTCTGGGCGATAGACCCCAGCAGATATGTTACCAACTAGCCCTCTAGAACATATTTGGGACTTCTAGACTAGTGGTAGTGACCTAAAAAATAAACTGCAGGTCTCCCACCCCTGTCCCTGGGGGTGGATCCGCTCTCTGTGGTGCTGTCGCGGGGGAAGGGGAAAAAAATGGTGTTTTCAAGTATGCAAATTAGCCTCTAGGAGCAACGGGGGGCATTGCCATTACTCCTAGAGGCTCAGCTCTCTCTGCCACTTCTGCGTCCTCTGCACTTTGATTGATAGGGCCAGGCAATGAAAATGTCATCACATATGACTGGTCCTGTCAATCAAAGTGCAGAGGGTCCGGCAGTTGCACAGAGAGCAGAGAGTCTAGGTGTAATGGCAACTCCCCTGTTGCTCCTAGAGGCTCATTTGCATATATAAAAACATCATTTTTCTCAGCAATGTGGCCACATATGAACATAGGATCAACACAGATTCTTCCAGCTACCAATACTACATGTAACAGGTCAGCCAGTTTCATTGGTACAAATCTGCTGACAGATGCCCTTTAAAGGGGTTTTCCAGGACACAGTGGATCTCTCATACCTACTGTAATTACATATAACATTCCTGTAGGAGAACGTCTGTAATATACTTATGGTTGTGAAGTTGTGTAGACTGGCCTTTCAGGCACCTGGTCATGTGATGCCTCTTTTATGAAAATTATGCCTTCACCAATGTACTTTCTTTAGGCTAGTTTTACAATACCGGCAGCCTTCTCCGGCAGGCTTTTCCGGCGGGTGAACAGCCTGCCGGATCTGTGCTGCCGCTAGTGCATGGGTGCCGCCGGAGGTCCGCTCTGGCCCCATTGTAATGGGGAAGGGGCAGGAGTTTCGGCAGCAGCATGGCAAACATGCCGAGAGGCGGCCGGAATAAAACTACGACATGTGACTCCTGAATCTACCTCATCAGTACATGCGCCAGAGAGAGGAATAGTTCCATCCATAGCGGAAGTGATGCCCTGTCCATAGCGCCGAAACCTGGCAAAGGAAGTACTTCAGCAGAAGCTGGATTTTCAGTTGAGTATATAACAAACTTTTTTATAGTACAAGAAAATTTTGACTAACACAATCATGGTCATAGGTGCATATCCATCAAGCAAGCATATAGAGAACTAATAAAGGCATGGCTGCACAGCAAACAATAGAACTGAGAAATAGGGGTCATTCAAAATTAATGCGGTATTATATCTACAAGAAATAAAAAAATAGAAGCTCTTTGCGCACATTTTTGATCAAACGTGTGTCGGGCCCATCTACCAGGCGTTAAGGTGGCTTCCGCTGATGAGCAAACTTGTGTTTTCAAGTTCGGTGTACAAGGTTCGGGTTATCTAAGAATTCCGTTATGGATTCCACAACTTATAGTCTGTGGTAGCGGAATCCATAACGGAATTCTCAGATAAACCGAAACTTGTACGCCGAACTTGAAACCACAATTTCGCTCAACACTACTCACGAGCAGGTGACAGGTGTGTGCTTCATGGAGTCTAGACACTGCTGTGTGCCTGACTTAATCTGAGGCACGGGGGGATCATTTACAAATATTTGTACACCAGCTTTTGGTGTAAAAATAGCTGCAAGTCTCCTTTTTGACCGCCCATGTGACAATTTTAAGACACATGGCTGGCGTAAAAAAGTTTTCAATAGTTGACCCCTTCCCGACCATCGCCGTAGTACTACCGTGCTCTGATCGGGCGGGTGCAGGAGCTGCGCCTGCCCGATCAGCTGCAGGGTATCGGCTGTTCACATTAACCCTCATTATGCCGCGGTCATCGCTGACCGCGGCGTGTGTGGAGGGAGCTCCCTCTTCTTCCACATCGGGTCCCCGCACTGCCGTGACGGGGACCCAATGGCAGGGAAGGCAGCATCGGGGCTGCCTTCCATGTACGCCTGTGAGATCCAGCCCCCTGGATCTCACAGGCAGGAATGCTGTAAATGTACTACAGTGTGTAATACACTTAGGGTTAGGCAAAAAAAACTATATTAACGATATACCGCGGTATTAGGAAACGGAGATATCGCCATAATTATCGCTGTGTTTTAATGACGTCATAGCGGCAGACACGCTTCACAGTGCTGAATGCCTCTAAAACGTCTGGCGCACATTACAGCCGGCACAGTGAAGAAGAAGAGAGTCCCTCCCCACTGAGATCCGGCTGCCGCTGCGCCACCAATGAGAAGGTAATAGTGAGGAGGAGGGGAGGGGCTGTGGCCGCTGCGCCACCAATGAGAATTACCCTCAATACAAATATAGACTGCTGATGCCGGCCGTATCACATACTCGGTCTCAATGACAGGAAGCAGTGATCCCGCAAACCGAGGCAATTTACCCCTCAAATGCGGCACCTGAGGAGTTAATTGGCACGGTTCGGTGGGATCCCTGTCATTGAGGCCGAGTGCCAGCTGTGTGATATGGCTGGCACCCACAGTGTATATTTGTATTATGGGGTTAATTACATTCATTGGTGGCGCAGTGCGCCCCCACCCGTACCCCAGTATTATAAATTATAATCATTGGTGGTGCAGTGCACCCAAGCCCCCCAGAATTATAATCATTGGTGGCAGTGGCCACAGGGTCCCCTCCCCTCTTCATTGGTGGTGCAGTGGTAGCTTCTGATCGGAGCCCCAGCAGTGAAATCTCAGGGCTCCGATCGGTTACCATGCTAGCCAGGACGCTACTGAAGCCATCCATGGCTGCCATGGTAATCTCCCTGCTGCCGTGTGCACAAAGGACAGTGCAGCAGGGACAATGTGAGATCCTATGCACCCTAATAGATCTATATTAGGGTGCACAGGACAAGGGATGAAAAGATCCCAAGTTCTAGCCCCATAAGGGGGCTAATAGTTATTAAATAAAAAGTTTAAAAAAAGTAAAAACAAAACACCAAAACATTAAAAATTTTAATCACCCCCTTTCCCAATTTACATTAAAAAATATATAAACATAAAAAAAACTAATTAGGTATTGCCACGTCCGAAACAGTCCAAACTATTGAAAAATATCTGCTGAATGCCGTAACAGAATTTTTTTTAAAAAGCACACTATTTTCAATTTTTTTTTAGTCTCCTTCTCCCCTAAAAAATAGGATAGGACTGTTCTATTATCGGCCACACGTTCCATAAATTGCGAAATGCACACTTTTTTTTGGGCATTTCATTTTTCTTTTGCGTAGTATTGAGTATTGCATAACTTTTTTTATAGGACTGAAATTGAATCAAAATTTTGGTATTGTGTCAACCGTAGTCACGGGGGTATAAGTCCTTTAGGTCACAATGAAATGGCATCTAGTGGCTGTAAACCCCCAGAGCCAGGAGACCGGCGCTGGATAACAGTTGCTGCATTCTGGGGGCTGCTGCACAGAGAGGCCGGGGCTGAGAACAGTCACTGCACTCTGGGGGCTGCTGCACAGGGAGGCCGGAGCTGAAAAAAGTCGCTGCACTTTGGGGGCTGCTGCACAGGGAGGCCGAGGCTGAGAACAGTCACTGCACTCTGGGGGTTGCTGCACAGGGAGGCCGGGGCTGAGAACAGTCACTGCACTCTGGGGGCTGCTGCACAGGGAGGCCGGGGCTGAGAACAGTCACTGCACTCTGGGGGTTGCTGCACAGGGAGGCCGGGGCTGAGAACAGTCACTGCACTCTGGGGGCTGCTGCACAGGGAGCCCGGGGCTGAGAACAGTCACTGCACTCTGAGGGCTGCTGCACAGAGAGGCCGGGCCGAGAACAGTCACTGCGCTCAGGGGGCTGCAGTAATATGGCTGTAGTGTGTAGGGACTAAGACCCACATGGGAAGCGCCAGTCTTTAGTAAATGACCACCAATGTTTTATTTGACTGAAAGGCATCTTTATGATGCCAAGGTGCCCTTCTTGACAATGTGCATCTATGATGGGCACACTCTGAACAACCCACTTTTTAGGGTTTTCCGCTAGGATGTCCCATATTCTGTGGGAGCGGTGAAGATGGCTGATCACTGCTATTTCCAGCACTCCCATAGAGAATGAATGGAGCAGCAGGGGGCACGGCCGCTTTATCAGATTTTGGGGAAATGGTGACCCTGTTCTTGGTGGGCAACTAAGAGATATTACTGCATGGGGGCATCAAGGAGACATTATAATGTATGGGGGCAACAAGGAAACACGAGTACATGTTTTGAGTGTTTTTTTTTCTAAATGGGCATTTGTCGCAATATATATCGTTATCGCGATAAATTTCTTAATATCAATATCATGGGAATATTTTTCCTATCGCAAAATACAGAAGTATTATAATGCATTGTGCAGGGGATCAGACCCCCAAAAGTTGTGGGGGAAAAAAGAGTAAAAAATAAAGTTAAAATAAAGTCTTGAATAATAAAAAATAAATAAAAAATGTTTCAAGTAAAAAAAAAGCGTTATTTTCCAATAATTAAGTAATAAAAAATTTGGAAAAAATAAAAAATGCATATAATTTAAAAGAGGACTTGACGGAGAAGATGAGACGCAGGTCACAGTAGTGAGCCAGCACTACATATAGGAGAATACAGCACCACATACCTCTCACATCCAGTGACATCTTTTGGGGGACAAGGTGACTAAAAATGGCGAATTGCGTGGTTTAGATTTTTTTTCTGTTACGGCATTCACCAAAGCGGAAATATTTTTAAATATTTTAATAGCTCACACTTTTTCGGATGTGGCGATATGTAATTAATTTATTTTTTATTGTTTGTTAATTTTATATGTAAAATTGGGCGATTTAAACTTTTATTATTTTGGTGTTTTTTTAAACTTTTTATTTAATAACCATTTCCCCCATTAGGGGCTATACACTGGATCTTTTCATCCCTTGTCCTATTCACCCCGATAGAGCTCTATTAGGGTGACTAGGACCTCACACTCTCCCTGCTGCCCTGTGCATAGTACACACAGCATCAGGGATGTTACCATGGCAGCCAGGGCTTCAGTAGCATCCTGGCTGCCATGGTAACCGATCGGAGCCCCAGCAGTGTAATCTGCCACTGGCACCAATGGAGGGGAGAGGACCCTGTGTCCACCATAAAACAATGAGGGGGGGGGGCTGTGGCCACTGCGCCACTAATGATACTAATAATGGGGGGACGGCACACTGCACCACCAATGATACTAACACTAGGGGGAAGCGCACTGCGCCACCAATGACTGTAATTAAAGAGGACTTTCATGGGTCCAAAGAATATTACCTAAGTAGCAGGCTACATAGAGCGACGCCCACGGATGTAAGTGCACTTACTATTATTCCTGGGTGCCGCTCTGTTCGCCCGCTGTGGCCCCAGGTATTTTTAACATTCAGAGCAAGGAGGAGGAGACACCAGTGTCTCTCTTAGAGAGCTCCCTGGGCGCCGCTCTATGTAGCCTGCTACTAAGTTCATATTTTTTGGATCCATGAAAGGTCCTCTTTAACTCATTTATACAAGTGGCACCTGAGGGGTTAATTGCTGCGTATCGCATGCCCTGTTATTGAGGCCGGGTCTGTGATACCGCTGCCTATACTTGCATTAATATGTTTTACATTCATTGGTGGCGCAGTGGCCACAGCTCCTCCCTGCTATCTCCCCATTGGTGGCAGTGGCGGCCGCGTCACAGTGGAGAGGTACTCCCTCCTTCTCCACTGTGCTAGTGAAGAGAACATGGCGCGTGCCATGTTCTTTAACTGATACTAGACTGCGCAGCAGCGCGGCGGTCCAGTCGCAAATGGCGACAAGACTTAAAAGTCTTGTCGCCATCTGCAAATTTTAAGGTGCGCTGGTGTTTCTTTCCGTTGTTCCTCACCGCTAATAAATATGACGTCATATTTTTTGTGGTGCGGACAGACCATGGACCTATTCAATGGGTCTGGCCCGCGGCACGGATGTTGCCCGTGCATTGGGTAACGGCCGCATGCATGAGGCCTAAAACTGATTAGTTCTTTTCCGGTATTGAGCCCCTAGGACGGAACTCAATGCCGGAAAAGAATAACACTAGTGTGAATGTACTCTTACTAATTAAGGCTGCTTTCACACTAGCTTTTTCGTTTTCTGGTATTGAGATCCGTCATAGGGAATCAATACTGGAAAAAAAACGCTTCAGTTTTGTCCCCATTCATTGTCAATGGGGACAAAAACTGAACTGAATGCTCCAAAATGCATTCCGTTCCGTTTAGTTGCGTTCCCATACCGGAGAGCAAACCGCAGCATGTTACAGTTTGCTTTCCGTCCTGGGATGGGTGAGGGATGAGAATCCATTTTGTATGAACATGTTCTCCATCTTGTACATACAGTACAGACCAAAAGTTTGGACACACCTTCTTTATTTTCATGACCATGAAAATTGTAGATTCACACTGAAGGCATCAAAACTATGAATTAACACATTTGGAATTGTATACATAACAAAAAAGTGTGAAACAACTGAAAATATGTCATATTCTAGGTTCTTCAAAGTAGCCACCTTTTGCTTTGATTACTGCTTTGCACACTCTTGGCATTCTCTTGATGAGCTTCAAGAGGTAGTCACCTGAAATGGTTTTCACTTCACAGGTGTGCCCTGTCAGGTTTAATAAGTGGGATTTCTTGCCTTATAAATGGGGTTGGGACCATCAGTTGCGTTGTGGAGAAGTCAGGTGGATACACAGCTGATAGTCCTACTGAATACACTGTTAGAATTTGTATTATGGCAAGAAAAAAGCAGCTAAGTAAAGAAAAACGAGTGGCCATCATTACTTTAAGAAATGAAGGCCAGTCAGTCCGAAAAATTGGGAAAACTTCAAACGCTACAAAGAAACTGGCTCACATGCGGACCGCCCCAGGAAAGGAAGACCAAGAGTCACCTCTGCTGCGGAGGATAAGTTCATCCGAGTCACCAGCCTCAGAAATCGCAGGTTAACAGCAGCTCAGATTAGAGACCAGGTCAATGCCACACAGAGTTCTAGCAGCAGACACATCTCTAGAACAACTGTTAAGAGGAGACTGTGTGAATCAGGCCTTCATGGTAGAATATCTGCTAGGAAACCACTAAGGACAGGCAACAAGCAGAAGAGACTTGTTTGGGCTAAAGAACACAAGGAATGGACATTAGACCAGTGGAAATCTGTGCTTTGGTCTGATGAGTCCAAATTTGAGATCTTTGGTTCCAACCACTGTGTCTTTGAGCGACGCAGAAGAGGTGAACAGATGGACTCTACATGTCTGGTTCCCACCGTGAAGCATGGAGGAGAAGGTGTGATGGTGTGGGGGTGCTTTGCCGGTGACACTGTTGGGGATTTATTCAAAATTGAAGGCATACTGAACCAGCATGGCTACCACAGCATCTTGCAGCAGCATGCTATTCCATCCGGTTTGCGTTTAGTTGGACCATCATTTATTTTTCAACAGGACAATGACCCCAAACACACCTCCAGGCTGTGTAAGGGCTATTTGACCATGAAGGAGAGTGATGGGGTGCTGCACCAGATGACCTGGCCTCCACAGTCACCGGACCTGAACCCAATCGAGATGGTTTGGAGTGAGCTGGACCGCAGAGTGAAGGCAAAAGGGCCAACAAGTGCTAAGCATCTCTGAGAACTCCTTCAAGACTGTTGGAAGACCATTTCAGGTGACTACCTCTTGAAGCTCATCAAGAGAATGCCAAGAGTGTGCAAAGCAGTAATCAAAGCAAAAGGTGGCTACTTTGAAGAACCTAGAATATTACATATTTTCAGTTGTTTCACGCTTGTTTGTTATGTATATAATTCCACATGTGTTGATTTATAGTTTTGATGCCTTCAGTGTGAATCTACAATTTTCATAGTCATGAAAATAAAGAAAACTCTTTGAATGAGAAGGTGTGTCCAAACTTTTGGTCTGTACTGTATGTGGAAAAATTAATGAACCAGTTGGCAGGACGTAGGGAGTCTGTGTATATAAATCAAATGCTCCTACCTGCAAGGCCAAGGTAGTAGTCCCCTTGCTTCCTTATCAGAGTCTGAGATACAATCTGGGACCACCATTGCCAACAGTAGATGACTCTACTGAAGTACTTGAACACAAATGGCCTGAGATCTCGCATAATCCAGATCTTGAGCCTATTGTGTATGAGTACCCCGACCTGTGGGCCCAGGGAAAAAACGATTGTGGCAGACTGATTGGAGTTCAGGTGGACATACAAGGTCCCGACCCTCCACCTCAACGCCAATACCGCTTTCCGCCAGAAGCCACCCATTCAATTTTGGACACTGTCCAAGAATTGAAAACTAAGGGGGTGGTCATAGAGGGCAATTCTAAATGCAACAATGCCCTCTGGCCAGTAAAGAAAAAGGACACCAATGCATGGAGGCTCACCATAGATCTCCGGGTCCTCAACAAGTACACCCCAATGTCCGCTCCAGTGGTGGCACAGACTCCCGACATCATGGCCAGAATAAGCGGCAAAAGTCGCATATTCTCAACCATAGATGTTGCCAATGGGTTCTTCTCTATTGAACTCACTGAAAACTGTAGGTACAAATTTGCCTTTACAGTAGGGGACAAACAGTACATGTTCGGTGTACTCCCCCAGGGATTCCACAGTAGTCCCACGTATTTTCACCAGGCATTGGCGGCCGTTCTGAGTGTATTTTCACGGCCAGGATGCCTTTTGCAATACGTGGATGACCTGCTCTTACAAACAGAAACCATAGAAGAACACTTGGTTCTGTTAAAAGAGCTATTGGGACTCCTGGCCAAGTCGGGACTCAAGCTGAGTCCCCACAAGGCAAATTTGGCCAGAACGGAGGTGACTTTTCTTGGAGTCCAAATTTCTTTTGGAGCCAAAGGGATCGTGGCAGCCAGAGTGGAAGCCATGGTAAAGTTACCTAGGCCGGGCACTCTACAGGATTTAAGAAAATTCCTGGGAGTTGCTAATTTCATGAGGGAGTTCATAGAGGATTTTGCTGCCAAAGCAAAACCCCTCTATGAACTCCTCAGAGGAGAAGACCCTTCAATCAAAGGTTGGTCTGATGCACAGGAAGAGGCCTTTTCTACTTTGAAAAGGGACCTCTCCTCTGCCCCTGTATTGGCTACCCCCCATCCTGAAGGGGAAATAGCCATACAGGCGCATGCAGGGACGGAGTCTATCTCAGCGGTCCTCCTACAGCAGATAGGGTATGACACTAGACCGCTGGGATACTTCTCCAGGTTACTTTCGCCTGTTGAACGAGGGTTCGATGAGTGTGCCAAACAACTGGCAGCCATACACTATGCCGTCAAAACCACTGAGCATATTGTAGGCTTCAGGCCCCTCACTTTGCAGACTCCACACTCTCCATTGGCCCTCCTGCTCCGTGATACACTCCCTGGAGTCTCCCAACAGAGATTTGGGAGGTGGATTATGGATCTCAGTGGCCGGAGTCTACAGGTGAACCACAAAGCCAAGTATGTTCTGTCCCAGTTACTGAACCTAACTGGCACCGAACATGACTGTGGCCAACCAGCGCACATCAAGGCGCCACAAATTTTCAGGACCGATAAACATCCAGAAGACAGAGTCATCTTTGTTGATGGCTCTCGATTTTTCATGGATGGGACATATGTCACAGGTTTTGCTGTGCTGGATGAGACCACAGGTACCCAGAATCTTGTCAAGTTACCAGGTCACATGTCGGCACAGCGGGCGGAACTGGAGGCAGTCAAGAAAGCCTTGCTTCTTCAACCCCCAGGGAAACGAATTATATATAGCGACAGTTCATATGTAGTTCGTTCTCTCACCCTGCACCTGGACACATGGAAAAGACGAGGATTTGTGGATAGCCAAAACAAACCTCTGGCTCATTTGTCGGTCCTGAAAGAACTTTGGGAATGGGGCATGGCACACCCGGCGGAAGCAGCCATCATAAAAATCCCTGCGCATCAGAAAGGGGATGAGCCTTTGACGCTAGGTAACAACAAGGCGGATGAATTGGCCAAACTAGCGGCAGTATCTGGGATCCTTCAGGAAACAGACACTGAGGCGCTACCAGCCTACCACATTGCAGTTCGTACCAACCTGAGTAAAGGCCCGGTGTCATTTGAGGAGGAACAAGCAAAAGACCCTCTTCTAATGACACACCTCACATCTCCTCAGCATCCCTGGTCAAGACAGCAAGGGATCCTGTGTTATGATACCGGTACACAACAACTTCCTCTTCCCGTGGTTCCACAGCATCTGCAAGCAGAACTGACCCGATTGAACCACCAACTGTTTGGACACCTGGGCCGGGATAAACTCTTGTCTCTCCTGAGAGACAAATTATACTGGCCGGGAATGTCCAACACAGTAGAGGAAGTAACACAACAGTGCCTGGTATGTGCTCAGGTTAACCCAAGGGCGTCAGCCCTGAAGCCGGTGTTGCAGCGAGTCCCTCCTGCAGATGGTCCATGGTCCGCACTACAAATAGATTTTATAGGACCTTTACCAACAGGAAGTCGTAACTATCGTTACGCACTGGTGGTAGTGGATGTTTTCTCTAAATGGGTAGAAGCCATCCCCACGGTTAACGATTCGGCTACAACCACTGCCCGTGTTCTCTGGGAACAGGTTCTGTCACGATGGGGTATCCCCAGATTGATAGAGTCAGACAGAGGGACCCATTTCACGGGTAAGGTAATGAAAGCGCTTTGTGGTCTTTTAGACATAAAGCAAAGATTTCATGTGCCTTACCACCCTCAGTCAGCGGGCATCGTGGAGCGGATGAACCGGACCATAAAAACACGACTTTCTAAAGCACTTCTGGAGAAAGGTTCCTCATGGGTAACCTCTCTGCCAGCCGTGCTAATGGGAATCCGAGCTACCGAGGCTACCAGTACCGGTATCACCCCGTTCGAACTAATGACCGGACGCAAAATGCCCCTATGCCTGCCCAATGAACCCCTGGTGTCAGAACCGATGAAGAACGCCATCGCCAGAGACCTATTTCTCCAACAGGTACAACTAAACCTGAAGGAGTTATTGCCTCATGCAGCAATACGGCTACACAGACCGTATCTACAGGGGGAAACACCAATGCCCTCTGTAGGAGAGCTGGTGATGGTGAAAATCTTCCGTCGGGCCGGCCCCTGGGATGCAAACTGGGAAGGACCATATCAGGTCCTTGAAGTAATGGGTGACACCATGCTAAAGGTGCAAAGGCCGATGACGACCAAGAAAAAGTCACGTAGGCGGCAGGGAGTTTTATGGATCCATATCGACCAGGCCAAGGCCACCCGAGCCTCCCCAACTCAATAACAGGAACCCTCACAGAGTTGGGTGACCAGGGGGGGGGGTATTGGTGGGTCGAGGGTGGATCCATGAAACTAATTACACACACATTGAATTAACAGATCACAGGAGGGAGACTCACCAAGGCTACGACTAGCCTGAAAAGATGTAGAGATCCTCTGAACATGGCATATCCCCAACTTGTGGCACTGGTGGTAAGCATGATGATGGCGGGCTCAACCTCTTCGGGGGAGGGCCTGGGAGTTAATAAACCCGGCCTTTTAATGGTGGAATGTTTGGAGGGCAAAATCTTGAAACCATACGAGAACTCTTCCTTTATACCAGGACAATGGTATCTGTATGGTTTCCAGAGGGAGAGTTTTGCCCAAGGTGTAATTCAACACTATACCCCTGTGGAGAATGTGTCTGCCATACAACATGATTTACATGCCCTCTGCCTCAAAGAATTCAGACATTTTCGGGACTCTGACCCTACTCCTATGAGATCCTTAAGATGGGTGTCTAGGGACCCTCACTTGCATCCTTACAAACAAGTGGAAGCCAACACTACCACAGTGTTGTGTACCAAGGAGGGGGTTCTGAGTCCCGAGGATGTCACGGGTGCAGAATATAGTGGCTGGTATATCCTTAAAGCTACCTTCATAAGGAGGGATAGCCAAGATGGGCTGAGGGTAAGGACATATTTTGACAGACCCATTCCGGTAAAGGGCACCCTAAAAGCTTATTGTATGTTAAGAGATTCCCAGATGATCATCACTAGGGAATCCAGTTATGTTCAGGGACATGTGTCCACAGATTACATACGAACCAGTATAATGATGCTAAACTTAAACTGCAGTAACTCTGGCCAGGTCCTATGGAATGACCAGAGTGGTCCGGTAAAACTGGAAGGCTTTTACCGAGCCACCATTTTAAAAGTACGGACAGATGCCAAGGATCTCAGGTATGCTCAGTTAAAGGGATCTCCATCCATACGGTCTTTTATGATCACCATCATGAGAGACAATTGTGTTCAGGAGGTGACTGGATATTATTTCATCACCTATGCCCACTGGGGACAAGATACCCAGATGGTAACCTTGGACACTAATCCCTGGAGATGGGATTTGGTGTGCAATGGAGTGGATACCCCTACAGTGGAGGTATGGATGGACGGTACCCCTATGAATGAGGAATACCGGGGTAGGTATGTGTCTTCCGATTGGAAAGACCCCAGTAGCAGGGATATTAACTTTGACATCAATATAGATGGTTCGTTTAGATGGCCTTTTTGCGAGGCAGTAGATGAAGGGTGCTGGACCTTTACACAATGGGTCTATCTGTCTAAATCCAAACCCGTAGGAAAACTAGTGCTACAGGTTGGAGAAAGTGACCAATGGTATCCGTTCAAAGGTAGAGGGCAAGTTTGTGTAACCGTGGTGAGGATCCCCTATGAAGCAACAGGTCTCCAACCTGTAAAAATGCATTTAGACTCTTGCAACGCCCCTATCCATCAATTGGCAGATCCTATAGCTCCTCAACTGTCATCCCCATGGAAGATCATCACGGGGACAAAATTTGTCCTATTTACTTGGAGAATTTCCGTAGATGACTTCCGAGTCGACCAATGGGATCACAGATGTGGGGAGTTTGTGAGGAACCAAATTGACATGATAAGAGGTTGGATAGAGGCGGGGCAAGAGGTAAGAAAGGATGATCTCATACACAGGAATCAAAGGGGAAGACGAGATCTGATAGCCATGGGACTAGGCAGAGGTGCATTGGGAGTGGGCGCCCTGAACACTATGGACATGGAAGTCCTGAGAGGTAAACTTGGGGATGTTGCGCGACACGCCGGAGAAGGATTCGAGACCCAGCTTGATGTAAACCACGTCTTAGAGGGTTTGCAGCATTCGCACATAGATGCCACTACCTCTCTATCTTCTGCTTTACGAGAGAAGTTTAGAAGGTTAGTCGTGGGTCTCTTGGAAGAACAGGATAGAGCTCAGCTCGCTCTGGCGTGTACGCAAGTCCAGAGTGAACTCTCAGGCAACCTTAAACATATTGTATCATCGTTGTACGGCGGCCACTTTCCATTTAACCTCCGCCAACGTGTAAGTCCTCTTATATCTCCTTTTGCAGCCAATCACACCAACTGGTGGGTAGTACAGTGGCACGGCTGTAGGAATCTCACTTGCACTGCTTCGTCATTGGCTCCTGTATCTGGCCATCTTAGACAAGGTTACAGTGCAATTAACTTAGGGGTTGTCATAAATAACCAGACGGTGCTTCATCCACAGCTCCCCGCGGGCGTTCTAACCTATGAGAAAGGCCATCCTTATCTGTTAGACACAGAGGGATGTTGGAAGAAAGGGGATGCTATCCTCTGTCAAGGTAGTCAGGATCGGGTGTTAAGACACCAATGTTGGAGCACCGAGGGGTCCTGTGAGATGAAGGCCAGCCCAATACCCTCTTCCCTTAAATACTTGGGACAGGGGTATTGGTGCTGGTACCAAAGGCAAAACATGTCTTATACAATCTATGGAACTAACTGCACTGAGAGAGGAGTACTCCTCCCTGGAGCGTATTGCACCCTTAGCCCCGTCCTAGGTTTAGATGTCGCAGAGATACAAGGAAGAACACCAATCACCCCGGAGAAAAGACTTGACATCCGCCCCGACGTACCCGTGAGACTCCAGAAAATTCCTCTTGGCTTTGGGGTAGAACTCAAACATCTCCTGCTGGACTTCAGCCAAGAAGACAAAATACTTAAAGATCTTCGAGAAACAGAGAAACAGGCCACCATCCAACTGACGCACGACAAGAATAAAATTACGGCAATCACAACCGCATTGGACAAAGACTCCAAGATCTCCTGGTGGGAAAGTCTGTTCGGCTACAGTCCAAAGGCAACATCCTTCTTCAACCTTTTGATTCATCCGGTGATAGTTCTTCTGGTTCTGGTAATAGTCATGTACACGGGACTGTGTCTAATCTACAGGAGGGTCAAGAGACTTGCGGACCAGCTAAACCAGAACCAGACAGAACTTCACGAAGTTAATCGCAGGAGGCTCAGGACTTAGCTCCAACAAAGTCCTGAAGACAGAGATCGCATGGACATACGGTTTCCTATGAAGGTCGGGATGAAAATCCAAAAGCCATCCTGTGACCTCATAACATTGTGTGTATGCATACACGTATTGTAGTAGATTTTTGTAGGAGGATTCGGGGTATAATCATAGACCACCCTGTGACCTCATATATTGTGTATAGATTTACATTGATTATTTGCATGTGAGTTCCTATGTACCCATGGACACTCTAGGTGCAGATGGGCGACAGCCATACTACAATATGGCTGGACGCACGTGTGCATCCTATAGTCATTTCCCCAAGGACACAAGGGTCGGTTAACTACCAGTGTCTTGGGAGGTATAGAAAGTAAGGCCAGGTGGCATGAGTCTCTATGGGTACACACTGAATTGTATTGGGAGGGATATGACATGTTTGTGTGAGTGGGGTAGAGTAGATTCCCTAGGGTCAGGCCCCTCATCACTAAGGTATTTGCCGCTTCAATATTGACAATGGTGATTTTTTGTAAGGGTTGGACTGAATGATGGTAGTGCAGGGTTCCTTCCCGCGGGTAAAATTTAGGTACTATGACATCACCTCTCACCAGAAAATCTGACCTGCCTTGTAAAAACCTATGTATCTGTCCCGGAGAGAACCTCTCCAACAACTGAGTCTTCAATTAAAATGAAAGTCATTAAAAGGTCAGCCTACGGCCGTCCGTACCCCATAAGGAGGTGCTACATTAATTACCGGCACTAACAGTGGGGGTAACGGACGCCAGAAGAACAACACTGGCAAAGAGAGAGAATACGGTCGCTGAATGGAGTGATCTAAAGACTGCAAGGGTGAAGCCATTTTAGTCAGGAATAGACTACGTTGGGAGTGGCTGACACCTGAAGATCATAGGATACCAAGAAAGTTATCCAAGGAGAAGAACATGGGGTACTCGGGGGATGGAGACGTTTTAATGAGAGGCAGGATGGAGCACGATGGGTGATGTCTAGGTACCTAAGAGTCAGATCACTTTAGTCCTCCCGGAAAAGTCACCAGGGGTAGATTGAAGAGGCAAAGGCAGCCCTACCCTTCCCCCAAAATGTTTATTGTCGTATTCCCGACAACAGGGGGGGATTGTTGAAGGAAGGGTCATATTTAAATATATATGTATGTATGCCGTGACATATATACATATATATTAGCCCTTGTATATGGGCTCCTCCAGGTGGGATCTGTGGATATGCACAGAGATGTATGTAGGCCCCTTGGCAACATGCATCTCTGTGTATATGTATTAATGTGCCCCCTTTATAGGAATGTGCCCCCTTTATAGGAATGTGCCCCCTTTATAGGAATGTGCCCCCTTGATAGATATAACATGCCCCCATGTGTAAAGTCCGTTCCTATATGCCTATGGATGTGCCCCACGCATCTATAGGCATATATGGCCGGAATCATGCCGCTTGCTGGGAGGAGACCTGACAGTTGGACAATCATGTCCAGCGTCGGCCTCCACAAAGGACAGAGGATCAATAGATCCTCTGCCCTTTGTCACCATCTCCGGCCACGCCGGGGATGATGCTCCTAACAGAGACATGGGAACAAAGAGTTCCCATGCCCCTGCGAGTGGCTGACCTCCGGCGCTGTAATTACAGCGCCGGAGGTAAGCGTCCGCTTCACAGGCGGGAGGATCAAAGGATCCCCCCCCCTGGAAGCGCGCTCCGAGATCCTCGGGCCGGCGCAGGTGACGTCATATCACCGCGCCGGCCCACGTATTGAGGCCGGCGGTGCGCATGCGCGCGGCGCGAATAGGGAGACTGCGAGCGGGCGCCGCCAAGTTTAAATAGACAGGCGGCGCTCCGCTCAGCAGTCAGGTAAGTGACCCGGCGGAAGAGGCATCCCCTAGACCAACGAGCCCCTCTGGACAACGAGCATAACACCGCTAAGTATCTCCCCCTTCTACTCCCTACCACTATCCCACCAACGCTTTCCCTGACCCCATAACCCGGCTGTCCCTGACCCCATACTGCTCCCTGACCCCATACTCTATCACCAGACCCCATACTCTATCCCTGACCCCATACTGCTATCCCTGACCCCATACTGCTGCTATCCCTGACCCCATACTGCTGCTATCCCTGACCCCATACTGCTGCTATCCCTGACCCCATACTGCTGCTATCTCTGACCCCATATTGCTGTACCCTGACCCCATACCCTGTTACCCCTGATTCTCTGCCCCCAACCCTTGCTGTGTTTTGTGATAGCCCTGTCGTGCCTACCCCCCAGATACCTCACCCCTATTATCCCATAGGGATATTATAGAGCCAGGCGGGAGGGCTGTTATACCTGTATGATTGTATAGTTAGATTGTAGGTGGGATTTGGGACTGTGTAGTGTAGTTAGAACCGTGTCAGTATATTGTATTAGTGTGTGTGTATTTATATTGTAGTGCGCGGTTATAACAATATATATCTATCCCCTTGTTATAGATATATATAGTTATAAACCTAATACCTTTTTGGTTGTAAAGTAACGCCGCAATAGAGTTAGTATATTGTTGGTGTTGTATAACTAATGTATTATTAATAAATACCGTGTCATTTATACCAATTGTGTAATGTGTGATCACTAGGGGTAGTCAGTAAGGCGCTTGCAGCTAGTTTAGTGATTAGTGTAGGGCAATCAGTAGTGATTTGTTATTCATTAAGGCATAAATAGGCGGAGCCATCACAAGACGATTATGCCTATTTATGAATATTAATTACTGAGATTTGCATAAATATCAATAATTAATATCCCCTTTAACATTAGGCTACTTTCACACTCGCGTTTGGTGCTGATCTGTCATGGATCTGCACAGACGGATCCGTTGAGATAATACAACCGTCTGCATCCGTTCTGAATGGATCAGTTTGCATTAACTGTAACATAGCCAAGACGAAGATTGTGTCATAGAAAACGGATCCGTCCCTATTGACTTACATCGTGTGTCAGGACGGATCCGTTTGGCTGTTTCGTCAGATGGACACCAAAACGCTGCAAGCAGTGGTGTCCGCCTCCAAGGCGGTATGGAGGCTGAACGGAGCCAAACTGATGCATTCTGAGCGGATCCTTTTCCATTCAGAATGCATTAGGGCCAAACTGATCCATTTTGGACCGCTTGTGAGAGCCCTGAACAGATCTCAGAAACGGAAAGCCAAAACGCCAGTGTGAAAGTAGCCTAAGTTTGGGATGCGCTGCTAACGAATACTAACTTTGAGAAAAGATTCTGCAGAACCTTTTTAATTAGAATTGAATTAGTATGATGCGGAAGTATTACCTTTTATGAATAACCAATCAAATCATTAGTTTCGCTTTTCACCCCTTTGTGGTGTGCCAGATTTCTCTGTTATCTATAGTGTTATAAAAATGTATGTTTTTATGGAATAAAGGATTGAGAGAGGATTTGATTCAGCAGTGTGTCTGTGTCAGCTCTCTGAGCGCTCATAAACAAAACTTCAATTGGAATCCCGACAATCACAGAGATGGGGGTTTTGCCCCAACAGATGCAGAGCAAGACGGATCCGGAATGAACCCCAATGCAAGTCAATGGGGACGGATCCGTTTTCTTTGCCACAATAGAAAACAGATCCGTCCTCCATTGACTTTCAATGGAGTTCATGATGGATCCGTCTTGGTTATGTTAAAAGATTCAACCGCATCGGTTTATAACGGAAGCATTTTTGCTGAACCCTGCCCGATCCAGTAAAAACGCTAGTGTGAAAGTAGCCTAAGGGGACATTCTACTGTTAAGTGGGCACTGAGGGAGCAGTAGGTGGTCATAACTACTGTAAAGACGTACAAAGGGGACTGGACGTGTACAGATAGATACTGCTGCGTCACTACTCCTTAGGGTGCATTCACACGTCCGTGGTGTGTTGCAGACCCGCAATACACCTGGCCGGCACCCCCTATAGAAATGCCTATTCTTGTCCGCAGCTGTGGACAAGAATAGGACATGTTCTATCTTTTGCGGAGCTGCGGACCGGAAGTTCGGGGCCGTGCTCCGCAAATGTGCAAGCGGAGAGCACATAGTGTGCTCTCTGCTTCACGTCCGGGCCCATAGAGAATGAAAGGGTCCGCACCATTCGGACCCTTTTGCGGATGTGTGAATGGAGCATTAGGCTTCTCAAAGGCTGGGAGGTATGACCAATCTGATTGCTGGCCCCATTTACTGCAGCAAAGTCCTAACTGTTTGCTAGGGGCAACTCCTGCAGATCTCTTACAGCAGGGATCAGCAACCTCAGGCCCCCTGTTCTGAAACCAAAACTTCTATGGAAGTTACAAGAACAGCCAAGTACGTGTGCATGCTGGGAGGTTGTAGTTTCACAGCAGCTGAAGTGCCAAAGGTTGCTGATCCCTGCCCTACAGTCACCTAACCATAAAATACTGAGAAACTACAACTCCCAGCATGCCGTACGCATCCTAAACGATTTCCATCTCTGTTGTGGGAACCATTTTTTTGCAGCCTTTGACTCCACGGCACTATGACCGGTCTGTCACCACGAAACACGTTATTATTACCACAGCCGGGCACTTGTGGGTCAAAGCGCCGCAAAGACATGCAGCCCGGTCTCAAATAAAAAGTCCCAGGTGACGTCAGCCGTTCTGCGTGACGTCATGACGTACGGGCGGGAGTTGTGAAGCTTGCAGCCGGTCCTGGAAGATTGCGGCGGCTGACCGGGCCCCGACATGCCTCTGCTGCAGCTTTGCGGGGTCACCCTGGACTTCCCGTTCACTCCGTACAAATGTCAGGAGGATTATATGTCCAAAGTGCTGGAGTGTCTACAGAAGGTGCGTTCAGCATGGAGGCGCCACGAGTGACAGCTCCTCCAACTCACACCAGGAGCTCCTACAGGCTTCACGTTAGCTGGACACAAGTGGGAGAGGCTTGCACTTGGACATAAAGCACACTAGAGGCAGACTAGGAGGGGCTTGTGCTAGGAGCAGGCTACTACTGGGAGGGGCTTGCACTAGGAGCAGGCTGCTGGGAGGGGCTTGCACTAGGATGAAGCTGCTGGGAGGGGCTTGTGCTAGAAGCAGGCTACTACTAGGAGGGGCTGGCATTAGGATGAAGCTGCTGGGGGGGGGGGGGCTGGCACTAGGAGCAGACTGCTGGGAGGGGCTTGCACTAGGAGCAGGCTGCTGGGAGGGGCTTGCACTAGGAGCAAGCTGCTGGGAGGGGCTTGCACTAGGATGAAGCTGCTGGGAGGGGCTTGTGCTAGAAGCAGGCTACTACTAGGAGGGGCTGGCACTAGGATGACGCTGCTGGGGGGGCTGGCACTAGGAGCAGGCTGCTGGGAGGGGCTTGCGCTAGGAGCAGGCTGCTGGGAGGGGCTTGTGCTAGAAGCAGGCTACTACTAGGAGGGGCTGGCACTAGGATGAAGCTGCTGGGAGGGGCTTGTGCTAGAAGCAGGCTACTACTAGGAGGGGCTGGCACTAGGATGAAGCTGCTGGGAGGGGCTTGCACTAGGAGCAGGCTGCTGGGAGGGGCTTGCGCTAGGAGCAGGCTGCTGGGAGGGGCTTGCGCTAGGAGCAGGCTGCTGGGAGGGGCTTGCGCTAGGAGCAGGCTGCTGGGAGGGGCTTGCGCTAGGAGCAGGCTGCTGGGAGGGGCTTGCGCTAGGAGCAGGCTGCTGGGAGGGGCTTGCGCTAGGAGCAGGCTGCTGGGAGGGGCTTGCGCTAGGAGCAGGCTGCTGGGAGGGGCTTGCGCTAGGAGCAGGCTGCTGGGAGGGGCTTGCGCTAGGAGCAGGCTGCTGGGAGGGGCTTGCGCTAGGAGCAGGCTGCTGGGAGGGGCTTGCGCTAGGAGCAGGCTGCTGGGAGGGGCTTGCGCTAGGAGCAGGCTGCTGGGAGGGGCTTGCGCTAGGAGCAGGCTGCTGGGAGGGGCTTGCGCTAGGAGCAGGCTGCTGGGAGGGGCTTGCGCTAGGAGCAGGCTGCTGGGGGGGGCTTGCGCTAGGAGCAGGCTGCTGGGGGGGGGCTTGCGCTAGGAGCAGGCTGCTGGGGGGGGGGCTTGCGCTAGGAGCAGGCTGCTGGGGGGGGCTTGCGCTAGGAGCAGGCTGCTGGGGGGGGGCTTGCGCTAGGAGCAGGCTGCTGGGGGGGGGCTTGCGCTAGGAGCAGGCTGCTGGGGGGGGGGCTTGCGCTAGGAGCAGGCTGCTGGGGGGGGGGCTTGCGCTAGGAGCAGGCTGCTGGGGGGGGGGGCTTGCGCTAGGAGCAGGCTGCTGGGGGGGGGGCTTGCGCTAGGAGCAGGCTGCTGGGGGGGGGGCTTGCGCTAGGAGCAGGCTGCTGGGGGGGGGCTTGCGCTAGGAGCAGGCTGCTGGGGGGGGCTTGCGCTAGGAGCAGGCTGCTGGGGGGGGCTTGCGCTAGGAGCAGGCTGCTGGGGGGGGCTTGCGCTAGGAGCAGGCTGCTGGGGGGGGGCTTGCGCTAGGAGCAGGCTGCTGGGGGGGGGCTTGCGCTAGGAGCAGGCTGCTGGGGGGGGCTTGCGCTAGGGCAGGCTGCTGGGGGGGGCTTGCGCTAGGAGCAGGCTGCTGGGGGGGGGCTTGCGCTAGGAGCAGGCTGCTGGGGGGGGCTTGCGCTAGGAGCAGGCTGCTGGGGGGGGGCTTGCGCTAGGAGCAGGCTGCTGGGGGGGGGCTTGCGCTAGGAGCAGGCTGCTGGGGGGGGGGGTTTGCGCTTGGAGCAGGCTGCTGGGGGGGGGGGGGGGCTTGCGCTTGGAGGGACATGCACTAGGTGGAAGCTGCCAGGAGGGTCTTTTTAGGGCAGAACCCTAAATAATTGGAAAAGACTGGAAGTCAAAGATTGAAAGATACTGGAGTCAAACCATCTGGGAACGGCTGCCCCCCTAGATGGTGGCCCGAAGCTGAGGGAGACGGTTGGAGGGTTTTGGGCACTAGGAATCAAATCTGCAGGAAGGGTCTTTTGCTTGGAGGTTGAATATTTCACATTAGTGACAAGCAGTCCTCTGGTAGCAGCCTGCACGAGGGGAAGCAGTTGTGTGGGGCTTACAATAGGCAATACACACTTGGTGAGTGTCGGAGGAGCGAATTGTTTTGGTGCTAGAATTCTGCAGTCTTTTCTCCCATCTGCTATTAATCCTTTTTTTTTTTTTTGTCGTTGTCAGGGAGTCAATGGTGTTCTGGAGAGTCCCACTGGCACTGGAAAAACCTTATGCTTACTCTGTGCCACACTAGCATGGCGCCAGCATTTTAAAGATAACATCACTGCACGTAAAATCCAAGAGCGCATGCATGGAGCAGAGATGTTCCCAGACCGACCGGCCGCAGACTGGGGAAGCGGGGAGCCGAGTGGACAGGGATCAGGTATGGGGTGATGTTCATGGAAGCAAACCACAGCTTATGTTTGCCCTGAGATGAATGGAGTGATGGTGGTATGTATTCACACTGGGGAGTCAGGGTTGCTCGTTTTTGTTATCAGTGGCGATGCCGGGCAGCTGGACCCTCCGCAATCATGCATTTGGCATCTACTTTGGGTAGGGGATAAATATGCATGGGCCAGCCCCTTCTCATTATAGAACTTACTGGTATACTTTCTTTCAATTCCTCAGCATTTCCAAGATCTCTGCTTGCTAGCAGTGAATCTAAAGGTTCACTGCAGTCAGCTATAGCGTCAGGACACTTTACAGCATATTCAAACAGTTTCTTAAAGCCATCCCAACAGCTGGGCGGGCACGGGATAGGGCAGGATTTCCAGCGTCTGAATGAAACCTTCTCATCCGTATTCCACCGTCCGTGACCTTGTCATTTTGACAGCTGTGTGTTTTGTTATAATTGTATTCACGCTAGTGGGTCAGAAGTCCTGTATGGGCCTAAATATTCTCGCAGCTGAAGGTTTGTTACAGTGGGTCCAATTAAGGCAGTCCTTTGTGCACTAAACAGCTAGGCTCTAGGCCCAATACATTGTAACAAATTACTAGGACAGAGGGGTGACGATCCGTCGATCAGCTGTATGAAGGGAAGGCGCGCGCAGTGCCGTTTTCCTGTTCGCCGCTGCTTTGCCATAGACATAGCAGCAGCGAGCAGAAAGACTGAGCGCGCCTTCCCTTCATACAGCTGATCGGCGGGGGTGCCAGGTGTCGGACTCTCACCAGTCTGATATTGATGATCGATCCTGAGGATAGGCCATCAGTATTTAAAGCCCGGAGAACCCCTTTAAGAACAATGAAATAGACAGGGGGTACAATGGAGGTAGTCATCTGCATGGAGATGTCACTGGGGTCTATGGAACAAACATGATCAATAAACACCAAGGACAAAAGAGGAATGTCAGCTGTTTTTTCCTTAACTTTTTTTCTATTTTTTTTCTATTTAATTTTTTTATTTTTGAGATGTCTCCATGTCTGGCACCCTTTTTAAAAAGTAACTATTTAATTTTACAGCTTACTACAGTGATATCCCCAAGATTATTTACGCATCCAGAACACACTCTCAGTTGACTCAGGTCATAAGTGAATTGAAGCAGACCACTTACAGGTAAGCTTATGAAAAGGGTCACTGTGGGGTGGAGGCAGGTTAGAAACCACAATTGTCCTCGAAGGGGCTGTGCACTGTTGTGGGGGGTTTGGCAGACCTGCAAAGGGAAGCTTGCTTACCTGCTTCCCAGCGCTAGTTTCCATATGTTCGCTCACTGGCCTCGGCTGCTCCGCTGGGCTGTTTGACAACGCAGTGGTGACTTGTTCCCCTTGCGTCATGACGTGGTCAAGTGATGCAAGGGGAGCAGGTCACCGCTGCGGCCAGAGATTACATCCAGAGAGCCCAGCGGAGCAGCTGAGGCCATAGAGTAAAGGAGTTGGGAAGCCGGTAAGTGTGCTTCGTCTGACACCCCACCACCAAAAAGAGCACAACCCCTTTAACTATCTTACTAACCACCATCTGGTTGTCAAAAGTAAGTGCTACAACATCGTTTATGGTTCTGAATGAAGCGGTATACTGGGACTTCAGTATTAATGACCTAATGATCAATATCAGATTGTGGGGGTCTGACACCATCATCTCCACCAATCAGCTGTTAGTAGGAGGCTCTTCCACAGGAAATAACGGTTTATGGAAGCAGAAAGGGCCATACTCTATGAACTAAGCAATTTACAGTGGGCACCACCAATAAATTAATGTGTAACACCTATAAATCCAATAAAGCAGGCATGCTAGACCTGTGGCCTTCCAGCTGTTGTAAAACTACAACTCCCCCCATGCCCTGCTGTAGGCTGATAGCTGTGGGCTGTCCGGGGATGATGGGAGTTGTAGTTTTGCACTAGCTGGAGGGCCGCAGATTGAGCATGCCTGCAATAAAGCATATAGGCAACATATTCATCAGGGGCGGACACAGACAGCATAGGGCCCCTGTGCAAATTCGCAACCTAACCTATTCCGTCCTAACATCACTTATAGCGATGCAAAACATACAGGGTAAGGCCTCATGCACACGACCGTTGTTTGCTTCCGCGTCCGTTCCGCTGATTTTAGTGTTTCAGGTGCGGACCCATTCATTTCTATGGAGCCGTTGAAAATGCGGATAGTGCATAGTTTGCCATCCGCGTCCGTGGTTCCAGTCCGTCAAAAAAATATAACCTGTCCTATTCTTGTCCGCGGGAAACGGTTCGCGGACCTATTCAAGTCAATAGGACCGCTAAAAACCGCAGAGGCACACAAGATTGTCGTCTGCGTCCGTTTTATTCCTATCATTTGCATGGCAAACCTGTCATAGACATTTTTTTTACCTTCCTTTATGTCTGGTGGTCCTCCAAAAATAAAGGAAGACACACGGAAACAAAAACGGATCACGGAACAACGGAACCCCATTTTGCTGAACGGAACACAACAACGGTTGTGTGCATGAGGCCTAAGGCTAGTTTCACACCTGCGGCACTACGCTCCGGCCACCTGATCCAGCAGAAAATGCAAGTAATCGGCCGTACACAAACCGCAGCATGCAGCGGTTTGTGTCCCGCTCATTGTGGCCGGATCTCTGCCGTACCCCGTTATAGTCAATGGGGCCGGCGGGCATTCTGTCTGCATCCAGCAGTGCTGGATCCAATGAATTCCAGAAGGCTGCCATAGCCTGCCAGAATCACTAACGCAGATGTGAAAGTAGCCTAATACAGGTCCACATACCTCTTCCATCCAGTGACGTCTCCTTTGATGTAGATGTTCTCTTTCCTCATCTTCTCCTTTCAGACCAGACCGCCGTGATGATTTCTTTCAGCCATCTCTTCTCTCTGCAGAGTTTAATAGACCTCTTAGTTTCCTACTTGTACTTCATCCTCCCACCTTCTGAACACCGGTCCCCATCCTGCCACCCCCAATACTATGCCCTCTGTGCTCCCTATACAAGTTACACACATATAGTTCCCCTTCAATAATTATTGGCACACAGTGTCCTAAAAAATAATTGTGCCCAGGAAACAGAGTTCCTGACACTAATAGTGTAAACATAATGTTCCCCAAAAATAATTGTGTTAAGCTGATGCCGTGCCAGGGTGCCCCCCACAGTAATACTGCTCCCCAAAGTCCCACCAATAGAAATATCTATCTACCAGACAACACGTAGTAGCAATAGTGCCCCTACAGTTATAATGTCCCCACTTTTTCCCAGAAGTAATAATGCTCCCATAGTGCTCATACTAGTATTCATAGTCCTTCAACTGTAATAAAGCCCACCATAATGCCCACGGTAGTAGTAATTCTCTTTATAATGTGTTACAGTAAAAATAAAAATGCCCTGTTGTGTGGCAGTATAAAAAATACCTCCTCTTAGTGCCCCCAGTTGAGAAAAGATCCCCATAGTGCCCTATATTTTGTGCCAGTATAAAATACTCCTATATCGTGCCCCAAAAGTGCGCCTCCCCTTGTCCCCATGGTGCCTAAAAATGTGCCAGTATAAAATGCCCCCATAATGTGTGCCAGTATAATTCCCCTATATAATGACCCCAATAGTGCTCCTCTCCCCCCTTCTCCATAGTGCTCCCCTCTTTTCTATAGTGCCCCCCATGTGTGCTAGTATATAAGATAGGGCCCCCAAAGTGCTTCTCCCCTCCATAGTGCCCCCATGTCTGTCAGTATATAAGATTATAAGATAGGGCCCCAGAAAATGCCCCCATAGTGCTCCTTTGCCCCCTCCATAGTGCCCCCCATGTCTGCCAGTATATAAAATAGGCAGGCCCCCCATATGTCAATTGCTCAGCCCCCCCATATGTCACTTGCTCAGAACCCCCCTCCTAATATTAGTTGTTAATTACTTATTCAGGCACCCCCATATCGATGTGAAAGACCCCCATCAGACCTCAGATCAGACTAAAAATAAATAATGAAAACTTACCTCTCCTGCTCCGCTGCTCTCCATGTCCGCTGGGGTGTCCTGATGTGTCTCCAACAGCCCGCACTGCTCAGTCACATGACCTGACTGCATACAGCGTCAGGTCGTAGTGCGCACTGTACGCAGTCAGGCTGGAGGAGACCAGGGAGGAAGCAGAGCCGGAGGGGTAAGTAAGCGCTTCTCTCCACCGCCACCGCCTCTCTAGAGGTGGCCCATTCATACTAGTTAGCGCTTCTGGATGCGCTCACTAGTATGATACTAGTGAACGCTTCCAGAAGCGCTCACTAGTTTAAATGGGCCCCCTCACACGCCGGGCCTCTGTGCAGCTGAAGCGGCTGCACAGGCGATATGTCCGCCCCTGATATTCGAATATATGTATCCTCTTATATATGGTTGTACTGCCTTTTTTTCTACATGTATGCTTTATTGCAGGCATTCTTAACCTGTGGCCCTCCAGCTGTTGCAAAACTACAACTCCCAGCATGCCCAAACGGCCTACAGCAGGGCATTGTGGGAGTTGTAGTTTTACAACAGCTGGAGAGTCGCAGGTTGAGCATGCCTGCTTTATTGGATATAGGGGAGACCCATACGCTGCTGAATGGGCTGCAGTAACCTGACGTGACTGCTACACAATGTATAGGACTGTGCTTCCGGCTTTATACCCTGTGTTAGTTCTGGAGGCTGTGGCTTTTGCTGCCAGCTGATCGCTGGGGATGCCAGTGTCTGACCAACACCCCTCCCCCACTGAACTGATATTCATAACCTATCCTTTTCACAAAGTCAGGATTTGGTCAGTATTTTTCATCAGTACAGGGTACATTCACACGACTATATATTTTGCAGTCCGCAAAATGCAGATCCACAAGATATGGATGACGTCTGTGTTTTTTTTTTTTTTTTTTTTTCCAGACCCATTGACTTCAATGGGTCTGTGAACCGCATTTTGTGGCCAAGTATAGGACATGTTCTATAATTTACGAAATGAACAGTGTGGTCAACTTTCTAAGAAGGTATGTGTATTGCAAGGAGTGATACTCTGCAGAACTACATTTTTTGTCATGGTTACTGCACTTAAGAGTTTACTGATTAAAGAAGGTATGGTACATTAACGGATATTTCTCGTACTTTTTTCCATTGGGGGACACAGACCATGGGTATAGCTTAGAGGTATTAGTAGGAGGGACACTATGCAAATGAAAGAGCTCCTCCTCCTCGGGCTATACCCCCCGACTCCACCAGGAGGAACTCAGTCTTTGCTTAGTGTCTGGTGAAGGAGGTTGACACTCTCTGATTCTACTCCTTTTTGTTATTTTTATTCTAGATGGGGACACAGGTCGGCATGGCGCCTTCCTGGTCCCCCGTGGAGTGCCCGCCGCCGTCTTTGGGACGTTGCCTGGCTGCCTCCATTTCCCCCCAAGAAGATAAGTGGATCCGGGCTCGACCTGTTAGCTCCGGCATCCCACCAGCTGCTGGGACGCCTGCTGCCTACCCTCCTCCAGAGCACTGTTCTCCTGGATTGGAGTCAGAAGTCTGAAGAGGCGCATCCCTGCTGGTCTGGACATCGAGGGAGCATGCTGAGCAGATAAGTATTGCCCAGTCCCTCCCCCTCCCTCTGTGTCTGTTTGTCTGTGGCTACCTGGGTGAGCTTGAAGAAGGATCCTGATGGGGCACTTTCTTCATTTTGGCACTGGAGTACTGGCATCTCTTCCCCTTTAAACTGTGGGCTTCAGCGCTTCTCTCGTCGGGCCTTGGCTGCTGCGCTCTCTCAGCGCCCGCCGGCAGGCCGCTCCTCCATGGCCTCGTTAACCCCTGCTGCACCACGTGAGGGGAGTCGTGGTGTTTGTTTAAATCGCGCGCGCGTGCATATTTTCGCGCGCGCTTATTTTCGCGCGCTTTTTTTCGCGCCATAATGACGCGTTCGGGGGGGCGGAGCCTCGGCATGCCGCTCTGACTCTCCTTACACCGGAGACTCTGTTTGCTCACGGCCGTGCAGCTCCTCATCACTCTACTCCGTTTTGTGCCAGGCAAGCTGGTAGCACAGTGGTAATGCTGCTGCTGCCCCATGTCCAGGCTTTCTGAGTTCAAAGCCCCTTTCAGCCTTCAAAAATTGTTTACATTATTCTAGATGGGGACACAGGTCGGCATGGCGCCTTCCTGGTCCCCCGTGGAATGCCCGCCGCCGTCCTTGGACGCTGCCTGGCTGCCTCCATTGCCCCCCAAAGAAGACAAGTGGATCCGGGCTCGACCTGCAGCTCCGATATCCCACCAGCTACTGGGTCTCCTGCTGCCACCCTCCACCAGAACACTGCACTCCTGGACAAGGAGTCAGAAGCCTGAAGAGGTGCATCCCTGCTGGTCCTGGAGTCGAGGGAGAAGATCTGCAGGAGCAGATAAGTATTACCTGCATCCCTGCCTTACCCCCCTCCTCCACGTCCCTGGGAGCCTGCGGTCCCCGCTTGGGCATCTGCCATGTCCAGCGCGGCCGCTAAATTGGTCTTAGTCGCCAAGGCAACCATGTCCTTTAATCCTGTGGCGCTAACGACTCCATCTCTCTCAGTGGTCCCCACAGTGGGTGACTGACTACGAAGAGGCAGCGTGAGCGGCAGCATCCCACCTCGGATGTCTCCGTCTCTCCACCCCCCTCACCTCGCCTGTGGCGCTTTCGGACTGCTCTTCCCCCTCCCTAGGGAGAGTAATCCGAAGGGGAATTATCCGGCTCGGACGAGCCAGGTCCTTTTTGGACTATAGGGCATTTTCAAATCCTGTGACGCCAACCACCTCTCTAAGTGGTTTTCCACAGAAGACGCCCGACTACTAACAGGGAGCGCGAGCAGCAGCATCCCTCCTCGGATGGCTCCGGCTCCCCCCCCCCCCCCTCGTCTAGAGGCGCGTTCGGGCGACTCTCCCCTCCCTTAGGGAGCGCAAGTCTGAAGGAGAATTTCCGGCTCTGATTAGGTCATGGAGCGGGACCCCTCGCCTAAGCTCTCCACCAGGGTGGCTGACTTAGTGGCGACTGTCCGAGACACCTTTATTCTCCAAGGGGATTCTCCTCCTTCCACTGGTCAGGAGTTCCCCCTTTTTCCGTCCAGGCAGTCGGAGACTACCATGTTCCCGGTCCATGAGGGATTTTTCCGCGGTCATGTCCAGGGCCTGGGGTAGTCTTAATAAGGTTCTCGACCACCCAGCGCATACTTTCCTTTCCCTGCTGATGGCGAGGAGAGGTGTCTCCTCCCCCTAAGGTGGATCCTCCGGTGGCCGGATTAGCCAATTATATGGCCCTTCCTGTCTTAGTCAGTTCCTCTTTCCAGGATGCTGTAGACAGACGCATAGACTCTCTTCCAGGTCCTTTTTTCGCTGGCAGCGCGTCCCTGTGACCTACCTTTCACTCAGCAGGGGTAGCCAGTGCTCTCTCGGTGTGGTTACAGCACCACCACCAGGAACTGGCGGTACGAGATGCGGCTACTAACACACTGGAGTTGGTTCTCCAGATGTCTCAGGCTTCTAAGATTCTTTGCGAAGCTTCTAGGGACATTGTTTCCCTCTTTGCCCGCAGGTTGGCCATCTCTGTCACTCAGCGCGAAGAGATCTGATTGAAGGTGTGGGACGCTGACGCCTCCACCAAGCGTTCCCTTGCTAATCTCCCCTTTGGGGTTTCCAGACCTTATGGGGATCAGCTGGACGAGTTCATCTCTGCATGCCTTTTGCCGTTTCTCATCTGGTAGGCCGTCGCCTGCTTCCTCCGCCGGGGGTCTCAGGTCGCCCGCAAAGAGGCCTTCCTTTACACCAGCCTTCCCGGCACTAGAGGGCCCAGTCAGCCCGCCCTGCTGCTCCTAGGCCTATCACATGTCCCGATTGCGGAATCCCACCATCGATTCCTGCGCTTCGCCATTAAGGGTCGACACTGTCAGTTTGTCGCCCTTCCTTCGGGTTGGCGACCACCCCGCGGGCCCTTGCCACGGTCCTGGACCGCTCATGGCGCTTCTTCGTACCAGGGGCATTCCTTTGCTGCCCTATCGGGACGATATCCGGATAGAGGCCCCCCTCTCTACCACAGACCAAGGACAGCGTCCGGATCACTGTTCAGACTCTGGAACGGTTCGGCTGGCTGGTAACTTTCCCAAACTCCTGCCTCTTCCCGTCCCAGAGGCTCTCCTTCCGGAGGATGATTTTGGACACCTCGGCTGCCAAAGTATTCTGCCAGCCTTCAAGTCCTCCCAGATCCAGGGGGCAGTGTTGCATCTGCTGCGCTCCCCGTGCCTCTCCATTCGGGAATACTTGCAGGTCCTGGGTCTTATGGTAGCCTCTTTCGAGGCCTTCCATATGCCCAGTTTCATACTCGCCTGGCGCAACAGGAGATCCTTTACCTTTCAGCGGGTTCGGGCAGCTCTCCCTTGGTGGCTGTTCCCGATGAACCTGAGGTCGGGGAGTTCCTTTCTCGCATTCTCCTGGACAATCGTCACCACCGATGCCAGCATCCTGGGTTGGGGGGGGGCGTTTTCCAGTCTCGCACGGTTCAAGGGATTTGGTCGGCGGCAGAGTCTCGCCTTCCAATCAACTTTCTGGAACTGAGGGCGATTTTTTTTTTTCCGCTCTCTCTCTCCTATTGGACCTCTCTCCTTGCGGGCCTCCCAGTGCGGGTTCAAATGGGCAATGCCGCGGCCGTGGCCTATATCTACCATCAGGGCGGGACCCGCAGCCGGATGGTGATGCAGGAGGTGAAGAGAATTCTGACGTGGGCGGAGACGCACGTTCCGGTGTTGTCAGCAGTTTACATTCCAGGAGTGGACAACTGGACAGCGGACTTTCTAAGCCACAACAAGGTGGATCCAAGCGAGTGGTCTCTGCATCCAGAAGGGTTCGAAGAAATCTGCCACAGATGGGACCGTCCGGATGTGGACTTAATTGCGTCCGGGTTCAACAACAAGATCCCAGTGGTCCTGGCTCGCGCCCGAGATCCGAAGGCGTACGGATGGATGCGCAGGTGTCTCCGTGGCAGGACTTCAGCCTCCTCTGTTTTCCTCTCCTACCAAAGGGTCTACGCCAGTTCGAGGCGGAAGGGAATCCGACCGTTCTCATCACCCCAGAGTGGCCTCGCCGCGCGTGGTTTTTCGGACGTGGCTCGGTTGCTGGCGGACGCCCCATGGCCTCTTCCCGACAGACAGGACCTACTGTCTCAGGGCCCGTTCTTCCACCGGAATTTACGGTCTCTTCGTTTACCGGCGTGACTGTTGAAACCGCCATCCTGATGAAGATGGGGTTCTCGGATTTAGTGGTTAGGACCATGATCAGTCCGGGGAAGTCTTCTTCCTCCCGGATTTACTATCGTACCTGGATGGCCTTCCTGTCCTTTTGTGAGGGTTCGGGGTTCCCTCCCCTTCGTTTTTCCATCTTGATGGTACTGTCTTTTCTTCAGTCTGGGCTTGTGCAGGGACTGTCGCTTAGTTCCCTGTAAGGTCAGGTTTCGGCGCGGGCCGTCAGAGGTCCCTTGCTCTTAAGGGTCTGGTGGTGACCTTTCTTCAGGGGGTGGCGCATTCGGTTCCCCGTATGTTCCCCCTTTGTCTCCTTGGGATCTCAATTTGGTTCTGCGCGCTCTGCAGTCGGCCCCCTTCGAGCCTTTGAGGATGGTCTCTCTGACTGTTCTCATCTGGACTTCCTTGTGACCATAGCTTCTGATACAGCTACATAGCGTAGTGATTAAAGTTCTGGGCTATTATGCAGTGGCTGTGAGTTCACATCCCATCACGAGCTTTTAAGTCAGACTGGTGTCGAAGCTGGCCACTCTTTCCTGTCAGGAGCCTTTCTGGTTTTCCACCAGGATTAAGTTGTGCTCCGTCCAGTCCCCTTCTTTTTGCCCAGGGTGGTCTCTCCCTTCCACCTTGATGAGGATCTTGACCTGCCTTTCTTTTGTCCTTCTCCGGCTAACCCCAAGGAACGCACTCTGCATTCCCTGGATGTTGTACGGGTCCTGAAGGTGTATCTCGCGGCTACTGCTTCCGTCCGCCGTTCTTGGCGCTCTGGATCTGCTTGGCTATTTCCGCGGCTTGTCGCGCTTGTGGTGGAGTTCCCCCGGCTAGGATTGCCGCTCACTCCACTAGGGCGGTGGGGGCTTCCTGGGCAAGACGCAATCGTGCCTCTGCGTCTCAGCTGTGTACGGCGGCCACCTGGTCGTCCTTGCATACCTTTGCAAATTTTTGTCAGTTGCATTCACTGGCTTCGGCTGATGCGGCTTTGGCCGCAGGGTTTTGCAGGCTGTGGTTCCTGTTTGACCGTTGGGCGTTCCTCCTGGCGGTGCTGATATTTTTTCCCACCCCATGGACTGCTTTTGGACGTCCCATGGTCTGTGTCCCCCAATGGAAAAAAGTACGAGAAAAGGAGATTTTTGTGAAACTCACCTGTAAAATCTTTTTCTCGTCTTTTCCATTGGGGGACACAGCTCCCACCCATTATTCCTGTTGCAGGAGGGGTCTTTAGTTCAGTTTTTCTGTTTCTGGTTGGACCTTATGGCTTGGTCCGATGGTTTCCATGATTTTTTCTTGCTCCTTCTCCTACTGCTTGTGCAACGCCTGAGTTCCTCCTGGTGGAGTCGGGGGGTATAGCCCGAGGAGGAGGAGCTCTTTCATTTGCATAGTGTCCCTCCTACTAATACCTCTAAGCTATACCCATGGTCTGTGTCCCCCAATGGAAAAGACGAGAAAAAGATTTTACAGGGGAGTTTCACAAAAATCTCCTTTTTACATTCTGCATTTTATATACTAGTTTACGGCATCATTTCATTTGTTTTTGTACTCTGTAATATGAACAAATTTGTATTATTTTTATTCTTTGAGGACTCTGGAGATTTACTAGTACTGTCTAATAGAAAAAGAGTGCAAACGTAGACAGTCCTAAACTGTGCCAGATTTCACATTGTAGCTGATACTGCATGATTAATCTGGGTCACCTATAGACTGTCCAGTCTAACTTTACACCACCTATTTGTTGGCTTAGTGTCTGGCACATATTCACCAGTTAATTGGCTCATTTAGACCACACCCCTTTTCCATGAATCCAAGTCCCTTTTAGCTAAGCCACACCCCTTGTAGGACAGGATGTAAAAGGTGTATAAAACTATAAATATGGTCCAAGGCAATTATGCCAGTTTTTTGCCCCAACCTGCCCCAGAAATCTGACTCTTTTTCAGTAGTAAATCTGCCCCTCTGTGGTTTGTTATTGGTAAAACAGACATATTTTAAAAGGGACCCCCGCTGATCAGCTGTTTGAGAAGGCACGGGCACTTCTGTGAGTGCTGCGGCCTTTCCCTTGCTCTGTACATTAGTATAGTTAGTGGCTGTGCTTGGTATTGTGCTCAGCCCCATCCACTTCTATGCTCCCAGGCCACGTGACCGATGAATGCTCTGCCACTCTGCCTTCTCAAACAGCTGATCGGCGCCGATCAGATACTGATGACCTGTCTGGAGGATTGGTCATCAGTAAAAAAAAAAAAAAAATCTCACAAAACTACTTCAATATTTAGTTTTAAATATATTGTGTATAGTTCATGATCTTATTTGATAATTATGGTTCACATATTACACTGCCATTTGTGTTTTTTTTTTTTTTTTTTTTTTTTTGCATTAAGTTAAAATTATATTACTGTATTTGCATTGAATTTGGTGTCTTGAGACATAGCTTATATACAGTACAGACCAAAAGTTTGGACACACCTTCTCATTCAAAGAGTTTTCTTTATTTTTATGACTATGAAAATTGTAGATTCACGCTGAAGGCATCAGAACTATGAATTAACACATGTGGAATTATATACATAACAAAAAAGTGTGACACAACTGAAAATATGTCATATTCTAGGTTCTTCAAAGTAGCCACCTTTTGCTTTGATTACTGCTTTGCACACTCTTGGCATTCTCTTGATGAGCTTTAAGAAGTAGTCACCTGAAATGGTCTTCCAACAGTCTTGAAGGAGTTCCCAGAGATGCTTAGCACTTGTTGGCCCTTTTGCCTTCACTCTGCGGTCCAGCTCACCCCAAACCATCTTGATTGGGTTCAGGTCCGGTGACTGTGGAGCCCAGGTCATCTGGCGCAGCACCCCATCACTCTCCTTCATGGTCAAATAGCCCTTACACAGGCTGGAGGTGTGTTTGCAGTCATTGTCCTGTTGAAAAATAAATGATGGTCTAACTAAACGCAAACCGGATGGAATAGCATGCTGCTGCAAGATGCTGTGGTAGCCATGCTGGTTCAGTATGCCTTCAATTTTGAATAAATCCCCAACAGTGTCGCCAGCAAAGCACCCCCACACCATCACACCTCCTTCTACATGCTTCACGGTGGGAACCAGGCATGTAGAGTCCATCCGTTCACCTTTTCTGCGTCGCACAAAGACACGGTGGTTGATCTCAAAGATCTCAAATTTGGACTCCTCAGACCAAAGCACAGATTTCCACTGGTCCAATGTCCATTCCTTGTGTACTTTAGCCCAAACAAGTCTCTTCTGCTTGTTGCCTGTCCTTAGCAGTGGTTTCCTAGCAGATATTCTACCATGAAGGCCTGATTCACACAGTCTCCTCTTAAGGGCCGCTTCACACGAGCGGATGCCGTGCGTGGCATCCGCTCCGTGAAAGAGTGCCAAGACCCGCTGCAGACTGCGGAGGCACGGAGCAGTAACAGTCATGTTACTGCTCCGTGCCTCTGCAGTCTGCAGCGGGTCTTGGCACTCTTTCACGGAGCGGATGCCACGCACGGCATCCGCTCGTGTGAAGCGGCCCTAACAGTTGTTCTAGAGATGTGTCTGCTGCTAGAACTCTGTGTGGCATTGACCTGGTCTCTAATCTGAGCTGCTGTTAACCTGAGATTTCTGAGGCTGGTGACTCGGATGAACTTATCTTCCGCAGCAGAGGTGACTCTTGGTCTTCCTTTCCTGGGGCGGTCCGCATGTGAGCCAGTTTCTTTGTAGCGCTTGATGGTTTTTGTGACTGCACTTGGGGACACTTTCAAAGTTTTTCCAATTTTTCGGACCTTCATTTCTTAAAGTAATGATGGCCACTAGTTTTTCTTTACTTAGCTGCTTTTTTCTTGTCATAATACAAATTCTAACATTCTTTTCAGTAGGACTATCGGCTGTGTATACACCTGACTTCTCCACAATGCAACTGATGGTCCCAACCCCATTAATAAGGCAAGAAATGCCACTTATTAAACCTGACAGGGCACACCTGTGAAGTTAAAACCATTTCAGGTGACTACCTCTTAAAGCTCATCAAGAGAATGCCAAGAGTGTGCAAAGCAGTAATCAAAGCAAAAGGTGGCTACTTTGAAGAACCTAGAATATGACATATTTTCAGTTGTTTCACACTTTTTTGTTATGTATATAATTCCACATGTGTTAATTCATAGTTTTGATGCCTTCAGTGTGAATCTACAATTTTCATAGTCATGAAAATAAAGAAAACTCTTTGAATGAGGTGTGTCCAAACTTTTGGTCTGTACTGTACTTGTGAACTTTTTTTCGTTTCTTTGGGTATAAGGAACAGTCAGGACGCTTGACACCATAATTAGTATAACAGAACTAAATGAGCGACTCCTTTTGTTTTTCTTCACTATGCTTTTTTTTTCCAGGCCTAAAGTCAGCGTCCTGGGCTCTCGGGAGCAGTTGTGTATACACCCGGATGTGAAAAAGCAGGAAAATAACCATGTGAAGGTACAAATACTGAGTCTGTATCGCGGTCAACTTGTTTTGCTTACAGATTAAAATGTCTCATACTTTTCTTTCAGGTCCATATGTGTCGCTCCAAGACGTCTACCCGTTCCTGTCACTACTATAATAATGTGGAGGGTACGTTCTAGAGAATGGTTGTGAAGAAATGCCATCCATTATGACAAGTCTAGTTGGCATCAGTAGGAACCAAGTTTAAAAAATTGTGTACTGCTTGCCCATATCCCCCCTTTCTTCCTTGTACACACTTTTAGCTGCCATGTCATACCTTCAGTTTTCTTGGCCACACATTTTCAGAGGCCTCCAGCTTCTCCTGCTATTACGAAACTAAAAATGCCAGCACGCTCTGAAAACCATAGACACGCTGGGACTTTGCAAGGGTCAAAGACCATCTCTAAGGAATCCCTAATTTGTAAAGGTTAAGGCTGAGTTCACACTTCAGTTATTTGGTCAGTTATCTCCATCAGTTAGGGTCCATTCACACGACCGTATATCTGGGTCTGCATTGCGGAACGGGTGCGGACCCATTCATTTTAATCAGCCTGCAAAAGATGCTGACAGCACCCTGGTTACGTTCCGCGCCCCCACAAAAAAGATAAGCATGTCCTATTCTTGTCCTTAATTGTGGACAAGAATAGGCATTTCTAGCCTAGTGCTGGCAGAACACATAGGCAGTACCCGTGTTTTGCGGATCCGTAATTAACAGATCGCAAAAACACTTACGGTCGTGTGAGTGGACCCTTATGGCTCATGCACATGAACGTATTTCTTTCCGTGTCCGTTCCATTTTTTTTGCAGACCGTATGCGGAACCATTTACTTCAATGGGTCCGCAAAAAAATCAAAGTTACTCCGTGTACATTCCATTTCCGTGTGTCCGCAAAAATATAGAACATGTCATGCTCTTGTTCGCATTACGGACAAGGATAGTACTGTAATATGAAGGGACAGCTGTTCCATTCCGCTAAATACAGAATGCACACGGATGTCATCCGTATTTTTTTTTTGCGGATCCGTTTTTTACGGACTGCAAAATACATATGGTCGTGTGCATGAGCCCTTATTGTGAGCCAAAACCAGGAGTGAAGCCTAATCGGAGATCAGTAATGGAAAGATCTGCACCTGTCCTGTGTTTTTGACCAACACCTGGTTTTGGCTCACAATAAGGGTCCATTCACACGTCCGTAGTGTATTGCGGATCCGCAATACACCCGGCCGGCACCCCCATAGAACTTCTTATTTTTTTTCCGGAGCCGTGGAAAGGAAGATCGGGCGCGCGCTCCGGAAATGCAGATGCATTCATTGCTGCCCCATAGAGAATGAATGAGTCCGCACCCGTTCTGCTACTTGTGGAACAGATGCGGACCCATTCTACGGACGTGTGAATGGACCCTAACTGATGGAAATAACTCACAAAATAACTGAAGTGTGAACTCAACTTAACCTGTAATAACCCAAAACCTTTTATCCTAGAAAGGAAAGTAGCGTTTATTGGGACAGTATAATGCAAATTCTTACAGGCTAAAACTGATTTATTTATTTTTTTCCTTAGAGAAGAGCACTGAGAAAGACCTCACCACTCAAATATTGGACATTGAGGACCTGGTGAAGAACGGCACCAAACACAGGTACTTCAGTAGTCCAGTGGCCCTCAGACCTGCATTTGTCCTAACTGGCCAGCCCTTGTCCACATGACCTATTATGGCATATCGCATCAAGGAGAAGGATATTCTGCTTGTAGAGCGGAGACCCACTCTGATGATTTCTTCTACTGCAGGGTCGTTGCTACTGAAATCCACGCTGGTCAGTTGCTATCTCTGATTATTTCATAATCTGCAAAGATCAGCTCATTGCTATGCAGTTTTTGTTTGAGAAGGATTTTCCAGCTTAAACAACTCTTTGAAATGCATTATATTCTAAGTGTACAATTCTTGTGTTGCAGGGCCTGCCCCTACTACCTCTCCAGGAATCTGAAGCAGCAAGCGGACATCATATTTATGCCCTATAATTATCTGCTAGACCCAAAGGTATTGGCATTTCTACTGCAGTGTCCTCTGCCGACACGTATATTGTGCTGCTCATCAACATTTATGATTTTGTTAAATTCAGTGAAAACCCTCAGCCAACTAATGTCTATGGGAACTGCACAGTCATACTGGACCTTATATCATGGGACAGGATGGATTTTTGTGGATGACACTATTGGGTTCACTCATGGCACCTGCTATCAGATATGTCTGGCTGCAGCACATCTCATGCCTCTATAGAGCTAAAATGGATTTGCTATGCTTAAAGCTTGAGCTCATCTCTTTTGGTCCTCTAATCTGGTTTGGACAGCAAGGTATTGTGGGTGCAGCTGCACAATATATCATACAGTATATTTATTTAACCCCCTAACTGTTTTGCCCCAGTCCAGCTCCAGCAGTGGGAGAAGTAGCTAACTGGAGAGGTGAGGGCTGCCTCAGATGCTGCTATCTCCTGAGTGGTAGCAGCTAGAAACATGACATTTCAGGCTTTCAGACAATACCAGAATGACAGCAAGAGTGGCTGTGCTTGTGCGGCTACTCTCTGCTCACTTTAGGGGTCTCTTTCTGGAGATAGATGCACCTATCTGACAATGGTGGCATATTCTAGCTATATGGCACCAATGTCTCAGATGAGACAACACTTTTTAATATGGCATCAGTGGGACTTAATACATTTACCGGATCATCAGATGGTCATAGAAATTTATGAAAATTATGAATGATTTTGTCTAATGAATCGTTTTTGAATATTTAGAAGATTTATGCTGGCAGTCAGTCAATGGAAACATTATTGTTTATATCCAGAGACTAAACACCTGTGCAGACCTAATGTTTAAAGCTGAGGCTTTGGCACAGTTGTATCTATTGTTGTCTAAAAAGTGAAAATTGCGGTTAAATTTTTTATTTTTTACCTAATTTAAAGGGGTTCTGCAAGAATTAAAAAAATGAAAATACTGAAATTTTACTTTATTATAAATATATTCCAAAATACCTTTCATTTGATATAATGTCTAGTTTTGTCTGGGGAGCAATCATTAGGAGAAATAAAATGTCTGCCATCCTTTTAGTACACAAAAAACCTGTCCTAATCACACAGTAGAACACGTTTATTCACAGCACTGAGATAAAGTGCTTCCTCATCATCCTCTCTACTCTACTTGTCAGAGATTATGATTAGCGTTGAATGAAGTCGCTTCGGTCAAAACTGTGTTTGAATGCTGTAGGGAGATCCGTCTCCATGCAGTATTCAAATGTATGGGCTCAGCTGAGGTGAAATTCATTATTCATTATTTAATTTTCTTAATTCCCAGAGAACCCCTTTAAGTAAAAACATGATTTTTGTTTTTCAGAGTCGTAAGGCGCATAACATTGATCTAAAGGGCACAGTTGTCATATTTGATGAAGCCCACAATGTGGTACGTCATTGTCATCCATCTAGTGCCATAAGGGTCATAGATCATAATTTTTCCATGACTCTTGTCGTCTTCCTCCCAGGAGAGAATGTGTGAGGAGTCTGCTTCTTTTGATCTAACGCCATATGATTTGGCATCTGGGATCGATGCTTTGGATCTGGTCATCAAGGAGGCCACAGACAACCTGGAGCAGAAGCATATTAGTGCAGAATTTAACATGGAAGCGCCCAGTTCAAGTATGTTTCAACATGCAGTTTAAAGAATGGGGTTTTTCAGTCTGGATGCCATGGCTGTGCACAGCTTTGGAAGACAGGAGTTCCATTTTCCTGATGAAAAGCTGCAAATGTGAAGCCTCTCTTCCAACAGCCCTAGAATTGTATAGTAGTTTCTGCCTGCAGTCACCACTAGTGCGAGTTCACTGCATATGGAGTATACTGTTCCCATTTAACCAATTAATACATTTGTCTTCAGTAATCTCCGTCTAGTGTCCATAGGTCTAGTACTCACATGATGCTGTGAGTTTGGGTAGTAGACCCCTGGTTTACCTGGAACGCACAGCTTTAGAGATCACTTGAGCATTGAGTTTGGCTCAGACAAGCTGTAGTCTGTTCAGGAAAAACAGCGGTCACACATTTTTACTGGACCACATGTGGCTATATGGAAGCAGCCTTAACCACTTCAGCCCCGCTAGGTGAAACCCCCTTCATGACCAGGCCACTTTTTACACTTCGGCACTACACTCCTTTCACCGTTTATCGCTCGGTCATGCAACTTACCACCCAAATGAATTTTACCTCCTTTTCTTCTCACTAATAGAGCTTTCATTTGGTGGTATTTTATTGCTGCTGACATTTTTACTTTTTTTGTTATTAATCAAAATGTAACGATTTTTTTGCAAAAAAATGACATTTTTCACTTTCAGCTGTGAAATTTTGCAAAAAAAACGACATCCATATATACATTTTTCGCTAAATTTATAGTTCTACATGTCTTTGATAAAAAAAAAATGTTTGGGCAAAAAAAAAAAATGGTTTGGGTAAAAGTTATAGCGTTTACAAACTATGGTACAAAAATGTGAATTTCCGCTTTTTGAAACGGCTCTGATTTTCTGAGCACCTGTCATGTTTCCTGAGGTTCTACAATGCCCAAACAGTAGAAAACCCCCACAAATGACCCCATTTCGGAAAGTAGACACCCTAAGGTATTCGCTGATGGGCATAGTGAGTTCATAGAACTTTTTATTTTTTGTCACAAGTTAGCGGAAAATGATGATGATTTTTTTTTTTTTTTTTTTTTTCTTACAAAGTCTCATATTCCACTAACTTGTGACAAAAAATAAAAAATTCGAGGAACTCACCATGCCCCTCACAGAATACCTTGGGGTGTCTTCTTTCCAAAATGGGGTCACTTGTGGGGTAGTTATACTGCCCTGGCAATTTAGGGGCCCAAATGTGTGAGAAGAACTTTGCAATCAAAATGTGTAAGAAATGACCGGTGAAATCCGAAAGGTGCACTTTGGAATATGCGCCCCTTTGCCCACCTTGGCATCAAAAAAGTGTCACACATGTGGTATCGCCGTACTCAGGAGAAGTTGGGGAATGTGTTTTGGGGTGTCATTTTACATATACCCATGCTGGGTGAGAGAAATATCTTGGCAAAAGATAACTTTTCCCTTTTTTTTATACAAAGTTGGCATTTGACCAAGATATTTCTCTCACCCAGCATGGGTATATGTAAAATGACACCCCAAAACACATTCCCCAACTTCTCCTGAGTACGGCGATACCAGATGTGTCACACTTTTTTGCTGCCAAGGTGGGCAAAGGGGCACATATTCCAAAGTGCACCTTTCGGATTTCACTGGTCATTTTTTACACATTTTGATTGCAAAGTACTTCTCACACATATGGGCCCCTAAATTGCCAGGGCAGTATAACTACGCCACAAGTGACCCCATTTTGGAAAGAAGACACCCCAAGGTATTCCGTGAGGGGCATGGCGAGTTCCCAGAATTTTTTATTTTTTGTCGCAAGTTAGTGGAATATGAGACTTTGTAAGGAAAAAAGAAAAAAAAAGAAAAATCATCATTTTCCGCTAAATTGTGACAAAAAATAAATTCTAGGAACTCGCCATGCCCCTCACGGAATACCTTGGGGTGTCTTCTTTCCAAAATGGGGTCACTTGTGGCGTAGTTATACTGCCCTGGCAATTTAGGGGCCCAAATGTGTAAGAAGTACCTTGAAATCAAAATGTGTAAAAATTGCCCTGTGAAATCCGAAAGGTGCCCCTTTGCCCACCTTGGCTGCAAAAAAGTGTCACACATCTGGTATCGCCGTACTCAGGAGAAGTTGGGCAATGTGTTTTGGGGGGTCATTTTACATATACCCATGCTGGGTGAGAGAAATATCTTGGCAAAAGACAACTTTTCCCATTTTTTTTGTTTATACAAAGTTGGCATTTGACCAAGATATTTATCTCATCCAGCATGGGTATATGTAAAATGACACCCCAAAACACATTCCCCAACTTCTCCTGAGTACGGCGATACCAGATGTGTGACACTTTTTTGCAGCCTAGATGCGCAAAGGGGCCCAAATTCCTTTTAGGAGGGCATTTTTAGACATTTGGATCCCAGACTTCTTCTCACACTTTCGGGCCCCTAAAAAGCCAGGGCAGTATAAATACCCCACATGTGACCCCACTTTGGAAAGAAGACACCCCAAGGTATTCAATGAGGGGCATGGCGAGTTCCTAGAATTTTTTTTTTTTTTTGCATAAGTTAGCGGATATTGATTTTGTTTGTTTTTTTTCTCACAAAGTCTCACTTTCCGCTAACTTAGGACAAAAATTTCAATCTTTCATGGACTCAATATGCCCCTCACGGAATACCTTGGGGTGTCTTCTTTCCGAAATGGGGTCACATGTGGGGTATTTATACTGCCCTGGCTTTTTAGGGGCCCTAAAGCGTGAGAAGAAGTCTGGAATATAAATGTCTAAAAATGTTACGCATTTGGATTCCGTGAGGGGTATGGTGCGTCCATGTGAGATTTTATTTTTTGACACAAGTTAGTGGAATATGAGACTTTGTAAGAAAAAACAAAAACAAACAAAAAATGTCCGCTAACTTGTGCCAAAAAAAATGGCTGAATGGAGCCTTACCAGGGGAGGGTGATCAATGACAGGGGGGGTGATCAATGACGGGGGGGTGATCACCCATATAGACTCCCTGATCACCCCCCTGTCATTGATCACCCCCCCTGTAAGGCTTCATTCAGACGTCCGCATGATTTTTACGGATCCATGGATACATGGATCGGATCCACAGAACGCATGCGGACGTCTGAATGGAGCCTTACAGGGGGGTTATCAATGACAGGGGGTGATCAGGGTAATCAGGGTGATCACCCCCCTGTCACTGATCACCCCCCCTGTAAGGCTCCATTCAGACGTCCGCATGATTTTTACGGATCCATGGATACATGGATCGGATCCACAGAACGCATGCGGACGTCTGAATGGAGCCTTACAGGGGGGTTATCAATGACGGGGGGGTGATCAGGGTAATCAGGGTGATCACCCCCCTGTCACTGATCACCCCCCCTGTAAGGCTCCATTCAGACATCCGCATGATTTTTTACGGATCCATGGATACATGGATCGGATCCACAGAACACATGCGGACGTCTGAATGGAGCCTTACAGGGGGGTTATCAATGACAGGGGGTGATCAGGGTAATCAGGGTGATCACCCCCCTGTCACTGATCACCCCCCCTGTAAGGCTCCATTCAGACGTCCGCATGATTTTTACGGATCCATGGATACATGGATCGGATCCGTAAAAATCATGCGGACGTCTGAATGGAGCCTGACAGGGGGGTGATCAATGACAGGGGGTGATCAGGGAGTGTATATGGGTGATCACCCGCCTGTCATTGATCACCCCCCTGTAAGGCTCCATTCAGACGTCCGCATGATTTTTACGGATCCATGGATACATGGATCGGATCCGTAAAAATCATGCGGACGTCTGAATGGAGCCTGACAGGGCGGTGATCAATGACAGGGGGTGATCAGGGAGTGTATATGGGTGATCACCCGCCTGTCATTGATCACCCCCCTGTAAGGCTCCATTCAGACTTCCGCATGATTTTTACGGATCCATGGATACATGGATCGGATCCGTAAAAATCATGCGGACGTCTGAACGGAGCCTGACAGGGCGGTGATCAATGACAGGGGGGTGATCAGGGAGTTTATATGGGGTGATCAGGGGTTTATAAGGGGTTAATAAGTGACGGGGGGGGGGGGGGGGGTGTAGTGTAGTGTAGTGTTTGGTGGGACTGTACTGACCTACCTGAGTCCTCTGGTGGTCGATCCTAACAAAAGGGACCACCAGAGGACCAGGTAGGAGGTATATTAGACGCTGTTATGAAAACAGCGTCTAATATACCTGTTAGGGGTTAAAAAATTCGGATCTCCAGCCTGCCAGCGAGCGATCGCCGCTGGCAGGCTGGAGATCCACTCGCTTACCTTCTGTTCCTGTGAGCGCGCGCGCCTGTGCGCGCGCGTTCACAGGAAATCTCGCGTCTCGCGAGAGGACACGTATATGCGTCCAGGAGGAGTAAAACAACCACCTCCCGGACGCATATACGCGTACGGCGGTCGGGAGGTGGTTAAAGGGGTTGTCTACTTTTTTTATATTGATAACCTACTGTGGGCACCCCTGCCAATCAGCTGTTTGAAGAGAACTCAGTGCTCATACAATGTCGATGGCAAGCAGATAAATAGTGAGGAGAGCACTGCACTCGTACGAGCACTGTGTTCTCCTCAAACAGCTGATTGGCATGGGTGCCCGCAGTTGGCTTCCCCCACAAATCTGATGTTAATAACCTATCCTGAGGATAGGTCATCAATATAAAAAAAAGTGGAGAGCCCATTTGAATGGGTTGTCCGAAACAGAAAGTTTACTAATGCTCTTTTCTCTGGTGCCATGCTCTGTGCTGCGACTTTGGTCCTGCAGTTTTGTTTACAGACTGCAGCGGTGGCATGCACGTATACAGCATGTGACCACTGCAGCCAGTTACTGCCCTCAATGCTATACTGCTGTGGGCGGTGATTGGCTACAACAGTTATCTCATAAATCCCTTTAAGAGTTTGACATGTCCTAATGAAAAATCACAACCAACTGCTGAAGTGGCTGTGTTCACCTTCCATTAGAGTGGAGGCATATTAGTGTTTTTTTGTTTTTATTTTTTATGAGTAAATGAGTTACCGTCTTATTTTGCCAAAACTGCAATTTTGTTCTATTTCCAGATATGAATGTAGAACTTGAAGACCTGGCCAAGATAAAGGGTGAGGCTTATTACCTGACTACTGTTTTTCTTAAACAGCATTTTATATAAAAATGTAAAGGGACAAAAAAAAACACAACTAGATTTTTGTACTTACCGTAAAATCTGCTTGACCGTGGGTATAGCTGCTGCCACTAGGAGGCGACACTAAGCACAAAAGTGTGAGCTCCTCCCTCCAGCTATACCCTTCCTACAGGGACTAAGCTAAAACAGTTTGTGCAAAAGCAGTAGGAGAAGCAAAAGTAAAAACAGGAAAGCCAAGCAATGTGCAAACCCAGACCCACGCAGGCCACAACGATGCCCGTAACAAGAGAAAATGGGTGGGAGCTGTGCCCCCCCCAATGAACGAAAGAGAAACTGATTTTTCGGTAAATACAAAAATCTAGTTTTCTCATTCGTATCATTGGGGGACACAGCCTGCCGTCTGCAAAACTCTACGCCCCAGAGAAGGCTCAGAAGATGCAAAGGTGTGTACCCTGTAAAATTTTGAAAAGGTGTGCAAAGACGACCAGTTCGCTGCCTTGCACACCTGGATGGCCAAAGCCCCATGATGTACTGCCCAAGAGGCACCTACTGCCCAAGCAGAATGAGCAGTAACCCGGAAGGGCGGAGCCCGGTCACTGATGCGGTACGTAAAAATTAATCAGTCAGGAAATGGATCGTCTCGGTCCCTCTGGAATGACGAATAGTGAATCCGTCCGCCGGAAAGATAACGTCTGAGACAGATACAGTCCTGATCAAAAGTTTAAGACCACTTGAAAAATTTCAAAAAATCATATTTTACATTGTTTGATCTTAACAAGGTACCAAGTAGAGCTTCAACATGCAACAGGAAGAAATGAGAGTGAGACAAAACATTTTTTGAGCATTTAATTAATTTAAAATAACGATTAAACTGAAACAGGCTGTTTTTCAGCTGATCCAAATTTTAGGGCCACATGCCTTTTTTAAAAGGCCAAATCTGTGCAAAGATGTGGATTAATTGTCATTTTCTGTCAGGTAGTCACACGTTGTGATGGCAAAGGCAAAAAAACTCTCCCTTTTTGAACGTGGTCGGGTTATTGAACTGCATAAGCAGGGTCTCTCACAGCGCGCCATCGCTGCTGAGGTGGGACGCAGTAAGACAGTAATTTGGAATTTCTTAAATGATCCTGAGGGTTATGGAACAAAAAAATCAAGTGGAAGACCCCAAAAAAAAACTGAGGATCCAATTGGCTGTCCGTCAAGACACTGGACGATCCTCGACCCAATTTAAGGCCCTTACTGGAGCTGACTGCAGCCCCATAACTATCAGGCGGCATCTGAGACTGAAGGGCTTCAAAAACAAAAAACGTCTTCAAAGACCTTGTCTCCTTAAACGCCACAGAACTGCTCGTTTGGACTTTGAAAGAGAGCACCAAACATGGTACATTCAAAGTGGAAGAGTTTTATTCTCTGATGAGAAAAAATTTAACCTTGATGGCTTCTAACGTTACTGGCATGACAAGCAGATCCCACCTGATATGTTTTATACGCGCCATAATGGTCTGGGGAGCTTTTTCCTTCAGTGGAACAATGGAGCTTCAGGAACTGCAGGGGCGTCAAACGGCCGCTGGCTATGTCCAGAGAGCATTCCTCATGACTGAGGGCCCTCGCCTTTGTGGTAACGACTGGGTTTTTCAACAGGACACAGCTACAGTACACAATGCCCGCAGGACAAGGGACTTCTTCCAGGAGAATAACATCACTCTTTTTGAGACGGGGCAGGACAAAAGGAATGGAGAATGGTCACTTCATTGAGATGGAATGCTGACATGACCTTCGGAAAGACTGGACAGGGCGAAGGACTACCTTGTCCTGATGGAGGATGCGGAAGGGCCGACAGTAAAAAAGCCGCTAGTTCTGACACCCTACGAATGGAAGTGACTTCCACGATTATAAGCCACCTTATAGGACAGGAAGCGAAGGGACACCTGCTGCAAAGGCTCAAACGGAGAGGACCGGAGAGCTCTGAGCACCAGATTAAGGTCCCATGGATTTGACGGAGGCCGGTAAGGGGGTGCAGCGTGCGACACCCCCTGCAGAAAGGTCAGAACAGCAGAAAGTGAAGCCAGGTACCGCTGAAAAAGAATGGAAAGGGCTGAAACTTGCCCTTTAAAGGAAATGAGAGCCAGCCCCAAGTCCATGCCCGACTGCAGGAAAGACGAGAGTCGCGGCAGGAAAGAAAACGAGACCCGAATGGGAGACAACTGGTGGCGTTTGCACCAACTAAAGTAGGACTTCCAGGTTCGGTGATAGATCCGGGAGGACGACTGCTTCCTAGCCCGAATCATGGTCTGGACAACAGCATCCGAGAAAGCCTGAGTCCTTAGTACAGCAGCTTCAAGAGCCAGGCCATTAAATGTAGCAACCCTAAATTCGGGTGGAAGATCAGACCCTGCAACCAGATTTCCTCCGGAAGGGGAAGACACCAGGGTTCGTCGGCAAGGAGGGAGACTAGAGATGCTTGCCATACTCTGTGTGGCCAGTCCGGGGCCACGAGAATGAACTGGCAGACCTTCGGACCTGATTTTCCAGAGAAGACACTGAAGAGGAGGGAACACGTAAGGAAACGTAAACTACGTCCACGAGATCACAAGGGCGTCTAACGCCCGAGCCAGAGTATGAAGCAGGAGGCCATGAGAACCACATCTGGTCGACCCCATCGCTTGCAGAAAGACCTGTGGATGCAGAGCTCATTCGCCAAGATCGAGTCTCTCTCAGCTGAGAAAGTCGACGATACAGTTGTCGATGTCGGGGATATGAACTGCCGACAGGGCTGGAACATGGCTCTACGCCCAGGAGAGGATAAGCGCAGCTTCAAATTTGGCTTTGGGACTCCGCGTGCCGCCCTGGTGTTTTAGATTTGCAACTGCCGTGGAGTTGTCGGATTGAACCCGAACTGGGCACCCCTGGAGACGGTCCGTACAATGAACCAGAGAGAGGTGAATCGCCCGCAATTCTAGAATATTGATCATAAGGGAGAATTCCTTGCGGGACCTTCAGTGTGCGGCCCCTCGGGGAGGGCTGCTACACAGGAACAGAGGGAGCTTGTCGTGGGCGACCGTGATGGCCCGAATGCTGGCGGGATGCAGAGGATTTAGGAACCTCTAGTCCTCCTTGTCTTCTGTAGACAGCGGGCTTGGGGACCCCCTGGTCTCCTGCCTGTAATCCCGCTAAATGAAAAGAAAAAATCGAAAGGAAAAAATCGGCAGACCTGCAAAGAAGGGAGGTCTGCCTCCTACAGACACTAAGCTAAAACGGTTTTACCTTAGTCCCTGAAGGAAGGGTATAGTTGGAGGGAGGAGCTCACACTTTTGTGCTTAGTGTTGCCTCCTAGTGGCAGCAGCTATACCCACAGTCAAGCCTGTGTCCCCCAATGACACGGATGAGAAAATCATATTAACAGGGTTTTGTGTTTTTGTTTTTTATAAACCCCCTTCAAGACCAGTCTATTTCGGGCCTTTTGAGCTCTGTGATAATTATAGGATTTCTGAGTCAAAAGCACTGGACTCTTAGAAGAGACAGCGAGAGTCCTGATTACTGCGCCCACACATGATTGACAGCTGTCCGTGTATCATAGAGAAAGCTGTCAATCATTCTGTGTGGGCAGCATATAGCTTGCTTAGAGGACCTTTCACCGGTCCTGACATTACAATATAAGTATCTGGCAGTGTAGGGCATATTTAGGAGATGTGATATGTCTCTTTTTTTTTTTTTTCTCCCGATGGGCTGCTCTGTTCCCCTGTTCTGGTTTCCCGCCATGCATACTAATCTATACCATCGGTACAGGGAGGAGGAGACTGCCGTGTTTCTCAGGGGGCTTCTCCTTCTAACTGGCTGTGAGCTGCCCAATCTCAGCGGAACACGTCACAGCCATTGAGAAGAAAAACTGCTCCGCTTCTCCCTAGATGTGACGCGATCCGCTGTGATTAGATTGCACACAGCCAGGGAGATGGAGACGCCCCCTTGAGAAACCCGGCCGTTTCCTCCTCTCTGTACCGATGGTATGGATTAGCATATATTTACGTGAAACCAGAAGAAAGAAGAAAATTAAAGATCAGTGTAAAAAAATATTAAGAATAAAAAAGGCCATATAATTGGTAATGTCGCATCTGTAATGACAGGAACACTAAAATGGCCACCCTATTTAAGGCTACTCCGTAATAATGGGTCCGCATCTGTTCCGCAATTGTGCGTAACGGGTGCGGACCCATTTATTCTTTATTGGGAAGGAATGGATGCGGACAGCACACAGTGTGCTTTCCGCATCTGCATTTCTGTACCGCGCCGCTGATCTTCCGGTTTAAGGCTCCGGAAAAAAATAGAACTTGTCGGACAAGAATAGGCATTTCTATGGGGCAGCCGGCCAGGTGTATTGCGGATCCGCAATGCACTACGGCTGTGTGAATGGACCCTAACCTGCACTGCAAATGCCACAAAATCAGTGCCAGAATTCCTCTCAGATTATGAGAACACAAACAAATGTTTCTTTTTTAACTATTTAATGAACTTTTTTTTTTTTACATTGCAAAAGCCACAACTTTTTTAATTTTTACATCATTTTTGCTGTATGAGAGCTTGTTATGTAGAAGGTCAAGTGGGCATGGTGTGGGCGGGAAAGGGGATGGGCCGGGAGGCCCGTCTTATTTAACATTTTCTATTCCTGTTTTAGGCGTAGAAAATGGTCTAAATGTAAGACAACTAGGAAACGGTCTTACATTTAGAAGTGGCTGGTCTTAATAAATGTGCCCCTTAGTGTATCGTCTCATTTATAAGAGCTTTGCTTGCCTTTAGTGATCACAAGTGAAGAACCTAGAGAATCTGTACACTGCCCCACAGGAATGGTGCACAGGGCAGGTTAATACTCTAGATGGAGTAAACGTGGACAGGCTGTCTAGTCCTACCCCACATTTATCACAGGGGCTCAGGCTGGATGATGAATCTGGTGCAGGGACAGACACTTTTTTTTCCGTCTAACTCTATACCAGAATTTTACACCAGAATTGTGGCACAATTTTGGCGCAAGACATCACTTATTAGGTCATCACCACTTTCAAGCTACAATTCTTTTCCAGTAAGCTGCTCCACTATTTCAGCCTAGGCACAGAAACGTTCTGTAAACCTGGTGTAACTTACTAGGTGGCCAATGATGTTTACTGCACAATATGCTTTTTTACTCTTCTGCCTGTAGATGGTGCCAGCTGCATATACTGTATGTTGTGTAAGATAATGTTAAAAAATGCATAAAATATCCTAGTATAATGTTATGGTTTCATCCTCCAGGCGCCCTCCTGCAGCTCGAGAGCTCCATTGATGCTGTAACACTTCCAGCCAATGGGAACGGTATTACGAAAGAAGGGAGGTATGTGACGCTGCCAACCATTTACATTGACATTCTTTTCCAAACCCAATATGTAGGAAGGTCTTGCTGACATGTATGTATGTGGTGTGTTCATCCAGTTGTACCACAAGTTACATCATTTTATGAATGATAGCGGGAACAAGCTAACAGTATGTCAGTTGAGCACGCCATATTACCCATCACAGGGGCGGACTGGGAACTTAAAGTGGCCCTGGAAAAAATACTAAAAGTGGCCCCGTTTTGTAGTTGGGTCCAAATTGATGAAAGGCAGGGCCAAAAATATCGTATTGAGGCACATTATGGCACCTTAAAAGAGCCAAATACCACAGTCCATCACAAAATATTGCCAGCAGCACAAAATGCATCCCCAAAAACTTCCACTGGCCGGCCGTGAGGAGGGCCCAGGCAGCCCCCTGGGCATCGGCCCACAGGGGGATTTCCCTGTAAGATCTATGGCCAAGCCGCCCCCGCCCCTGACTTGTGTTATATGGCACACATTGACATTGGCAGCGTGTAGCACATGAAGGAAAGCGCGTATCATCAGCTTGTCTGGTGGGTATATAAGGTGTGGATAGGCTGTTTGCGCTCATACCCCTTTTTGTCATGGATAAAAGGGATGATTTAAAAAAGGGATGATTATTGGCTTTCAGCCCAAGGATGGCAGTATTTCTGAAACTGCGTCGTTTGTGAACTGTTCGCGTGCTGCTGTGGTGAAAGTGTATCGTGAATGGAGAAATGGCGCCATTGTGAATAAACAACATGGAAAACAGAGGCTGGTGGTTGCAGCATTATGGTATGGAGAATGTTTTTGTGGAATTCTCTGCGTCCACTCATCTGTATGGATGGCACTCTCAACCAATTCACATATAAATCCATCCTTGCAAATCACGTACACCCAGGGGCAGACTGGGAACTTAAAATGGCCACCATATTGAAGGTGGATCCAAACTGACAGAAGGCAGGCCAACAAATATAGGCAGGGACACTAAAGTACACAGGGTCAGCAATACCGTAGTGCAGAACCAAATACCACATAGCAGCACAAAATACTGCTGCCTAAACCACAGCATGAAAGTGTATCATCGTCCTGCGGATGGCAATACAATTGAAATTATGAGGGCAGCTGCAGCCGCTGGCAAGGTGCATAAGTGCCTGATGCTTCTACTTTAATTCATGTTAAGAGTATCAGATCTTTATGTACCTGGCTGGCAGCTATGAGGAGGGGTTGGATGACCCCCTGGGCAATGGACCCACCGGTAAAATTCCCTGTAGGTTCTATGGCCAGTTCGTACACCTCTACATGCTGATTGTCTTCCCCAGGGTGGATGGGATATTCCAGAAAAAAACAACTATATGTCACACGGCTAGAAACGCCCGACATTGGTTGGGAGAACATGAGTAAGACTTCCAACTACTACCCTGGCTCCCTAACTCCCCAGACTCGAACACAATTGAGCATCTGTGGGACCACCTCGATCGTTGTGTTTGCTCCATGGCTCCTCTCCCATGGACCCTCCAGTAGTTGTGGGATGCACTGCAGTTTGAAGGCTCCAGATACTTGTGACAACCTACCGGGACCTTACTGAGTCACTCCCATCCCGTCTAGCTACTGTCCGTGGTACAGATGGTGGTTACTCTGGATATTAGCTGGTGGTCATAATAATGTGACCTGACTGTGTGTATGTGTGTATGTATGTATGTGTGTGTGTGTATATGTATGTATGTATGTATGTATGTATATAATATATATATTCTACACAGAGTTGCAACATGATGTGCATTTCTCGCTAGTATCATTGGGGGACACAGACCGTGGGTATAGCTGCTTGCTGCCACTAGGAGGCGACACTAGGCTAAGAAGTGATAACTCCTCCCCTGCAGGCTATACCCCCTCCAGCCTGGAGAGAGCATATCAGTTTTTAGCTTAGTGTCGTAGGAGGCAGACCTCCCTGCTTTTGCAGGGCGGCTTACTTTTATTATTTTATCTTTTTCCTTTTTTAGGTTTGGGGAAACAGAGTCGCCTAGCCACTCTGTCTACCCCGGGAGCAAGGCCGGTGTCGGAATCCCTCACCGCTCGCCCTCCCCAAGAAACGAAAGTGGACCAGGGCAGCCCAGCTCCCCTGCTTCCCGCCAGCCAAGGGGTCACCTGAATCCGGCGAGACCCTCCGCCATCCCAGTCTCCTGCCACTTCGTGTGCCAGCGGCTGAAGAGGTGGCCCTGCTGGTACTCTGAGAAAGGGTGAAGAGAAGGGGATGAAGATGGGGTGAGTAGTCCGCATTGGGTAAGTACCTCGGCCCTTCCCCTTCCCCCCGGTCACCTCAGCATAAGATGGAGGACCTTTTTTCCTCAGGTGAGCCATTCCTGGTGAGGGCCCCACATTACCTCAGGCCCCAATGTAAGTTTGGGCTTCTGTCCAGACGGGGGGGCCTGGGTTCTCCTCAGATTCCGTCCAGCAGCCGGCACTGGTCCAGTTGTACGGCCTGCGGGGTGAGCTCCCGCGGCCGGTGTTCGGCCAGGGCGCTTGCAGTGCGCCGCTCCGGTCACTCCACTTCCCGGCCGGCTATTCGTTCGGCCGGCGCTAAAAATTTAGGCCCCGGCTCCTCTTCGGGCCTACCGGGACTCAGCCCGTGCAGCTTTTTAGCGGCACGGGATGGGTTCCCGCAGCGAGAGGGGACTCACCCCCTCCAGATCAGTGGGCAGACATCGGCGCTGCTCTTCAGGCCCGCTGTGGTAACCGGCCGGCAGTACCGCCCGGTCGGCTGTGCGCCAAACTTTATGTCCCGGCCTTGCGGCCTACTAGGCCGCAACTTTCATTCCAGTTATGGAGGGGGCGGGTTCGTCCTTTAGGCGCGGATTCTCCCCGACTAGCTGTCGCTCCTCCCCCAGGTGCCCGCTGAGCTCCGCTCCCGGTCCTCTGAGCTGGGTTAACCCTTTGTGGCAAGTCGTTTGTTTGCAGCTGGCTCTGCATTATTCGGTGTCCCCTTCTGCAGGCCAATTACCTTAGATTAGGAAGTTAACCCTAACCCCTGCCTGCCGGCATGTCCACCCTGGTGGTAGGGTATGGGGCTGGGCCCATGTCCTATGGACAGGGGAGGATTGCTCACAGTTTCCTAATCCGCCCTCCGGGGCTGTTTGGTTGAGAATGCACACAGGAAGAATTCTCAGACCACCCTTCTGGGTCGTCTGGTGTATAGGCCACCACATGTGAAACCCAGGGGAACACATATTCCCAATCCGCCCGCTGGGCCGTTGGTTGATGATACTCCACCTGCACAACTACAGGGGAGCACACCTGAAGGATTCCCAATCTGCCCGCTGAGGCCGTTTTGGTTTATAATGCTCCACCTGCACAAATACAGGGGAGCACATCTGAAGGATTCCCAATCCGCCCGCTGGGCCGTTTGGTTGATAATACTCCACCTGCACAAATACAGGGGAGCACATCTGCAGGATTCCCAATCCGCCCGCTGGGCCGTTTGGTTGATAATACTCCACCTACACAACTACAGGGGAGCACATCTGAAGGATTCCCAATCCGCCCGCTGGGCCGTTTGGTTGATAATACTCCACCTGCACAAATCCAGGGGAGCACATCTGAGGATTCCCAATCCGCCCGCTGAGGCAGTTTGGTTGATAATACTCCACCTGCACGGATCCGGGGGAGCACATCTGAAGGATTCCCAATCCGCCCTACGGGGCTGTTTGGTTGATAATGCTCCACCTGCACGGATCCGGGGGAGCACATTTGCAGGATTCCCAATCCACCCTATGGGGCCGTTTGGTTGATGATGCTCCACCTGCACAAAGCCAGGGGAGCACAGCTGCTGGATTCCCAATCCACCCCTCTTGGGTCATTTGGTTGTTAATCCACATGCGCAATCCAATGGAGGACCTCTGGCAGTTCCCAATCCACCCTCCTGGATTGTGGGTGGGTTGGTTGAGTGCCGCCCACACAATCCTGTGAGCGGTCAGATAGGGATGCTGATTCCACCTCCTGGGTGTTTTGATGGTTATATCACTGCCGTCACAGCCTACAACTGCCGTGGCTGGATGATCAGGGGTAGAGCTGCGCACGAGCAGGACATTTCCTCCTCGGTCTCCTCCGCACCTCCACCCTTCCTCTTTAGGGGGATATTCAGAACCCTCCCTTCTGACAGGGGTTGGTTCTGAGCGAACAGGGAACAGTTCTGCGGACTCTGATATGAATCTTCTAGACTGCATCCATGCTACCGGCAGTACTGATTGTCTGCATTGCCCCTTCCTTAGGCGGCATTTGCATTGCTACTGGATACAGTCCTTACCCTTCGTATTCCCTTCTTCCACAGGTGGACTGACGGCACTTGCACGGGTCAGTGCCAGCCATTCGCGTCTCCCCTTTCGGTTGTTATCGGATTGCTGTTCCACTGGGTACAGTACTGGCGTTACGCATTAGCCTCTCTCATAGGAGGCGTTATGTCTTTATCGCGGGTGGCAATGTTTGCTGTAAGTATTACCACCTTGCTTAGGTGGAGGAATTCTCTACCCACCGGGTACGGGACTATTCATATGCATTATCCTCTTCCATAGGGGTGTAATTCTCTGCCATTGGGGTCATTTCCTACTGGGTGCGTTACCCCCTGCCATAGATTAGGTACTTGCGCTAACTCAGGATACAGTACTCCCTATATATTTTTCTCCCCTTCATAGGTGGAGTGGTTGCACTTCCATTGAGTGTAGTGCTTACGGTACGTGTTACCCCCTCCATGGAGGGGGTTATTACACTACCGTTGGATGCGGTTCTGATCATCTCCCTACCTCCCTTCCTTGACGGAGGATCGCGCTACCACTGAATACTATTCAACAGTCGTGGCATTACCCCCTTCTACATCTAACAGGAAATCACTGAGCATCTGTGCATGCGTTAATTCAACTAAGCCTGCGCACTAGATGCCTTGGCTTCCTTCACGGGTGGGCCGCGGCAACAGTCGTTGCCATTGGTGCCTGGTACTCTTCATCTAGAGGTATATGGATACTGGGACTGCTCCCATACTGTATCCTTCCGTCTCTTCTGGTGCTGGTTGTTGGCGCAGATAGGTCGTTCTTTGTTCTCTTAGGGGAGTCGCTCAGCAACTCTTCAGGTGCCCTAGATTCCCATCCCTATGGGCCTCCACCGTTCAGGTCGGTCAGAAATTGGTCCTCTACAGCGTGCGGGTGCACGCCATTGTACAAATGTTGGGATTACGACCCAGCGAGGCCAAGGTTGCACTGACTCTGTATTCTGGGCCACCACTATTCCTCATTAGGTGAGGGTGTTTTGCTGGCGTTCTGCATGGACTACTACAGCGTGTTCTGTAAGTCAGGATGGCCGAGTGGTCTAATGTGCCGGACTCCAGAGTTAATATCTTCCGTGTGTGGGGTGTTCGGGTCTCCAAATGGAGGCGTGGGTTCAGATCCCACTTCGGACAAAACAGCAAGGGTAGTTTTCACAAGGGCCGGAGATCGAACACATGGCAGTGGGTCAGCCCCCTCAGATAGGGGTTCTACCCTGACACTGCTTCGGCGGTTGCTCTGGTTTTGCCCCCTTTTTAGATGGAGTGCCTCATGATGGCTCTGGTTGACTGTGATACCTTGGTTCCATGCTACTTCTGGGTGTCCTTAGGCCTCTTCCTCAGTTTTACGCTGGGAGGGGCAGGCTGTAGCTATTAACTGTACAAGGGGTATTTACATCTCCACTACATGCTAGGGTTCCTACTGAAATTCCTATTGCACGGTTCCTTCGTCAGACGGCGGTTTCTTCTGACTTTGGGTTATGGGGTGAAGGCCTCCTCAGCTGGAGTGTGGCCTTTGCGTTACTCTGGCAGGCTTCCTTTGTATGGGCTCCTCCTCAGGGGTGTATTTCATTACCAAGAGATCTGTACAGTGCCAGTCCCTGATGGCAATGGGCTTCGCCCTGACCTCTTAATGGTCTTCGTTACTGTTAACTGTCCGTTGCTCTGACAACTATTGTTCTTGTGTCGTCAACTTGGGTTTGGCACTGGCGTCAATGCCATAGCTATCAGCACCTTACTTGGGCGCGCTCGACTGGATAGCTTAGTCCCTGTGGCACTCGTCTACCACTACGGGGGTACCTTCCTTCAGATATGTTTAATTAGTCCCTGTGGCACTCGTCTACCACTACAGTGATTCCTGCCTTCAGTTAGGATTACTTCTGTGTCACATCAAGCGATGGTGGTCATTCCTTTCTCTGCTCCTTCCGGGGGCGGACTACGGTCCCCCCAAGCCAGGCTGAGCGGGTGACCGTCACACCTTGTCACCTCTGGTAGGGATTTCGTTCCTTGAACGGAACACCCCTATTTTTCTTTCCTGTCCTTCCTCTAGCTGGATTGCCGACCACCTTTCCCTTCGGTCTCCTCGACCGGTGGCAATGGGTTGTATAGCTAATGGAATCCGGGACCTATTTTTTTTATTTTTTTTTTTTCCATGGAGAGTATTCTCTTATCTTGGTCCCTGCCCGGAAGTCCATATATGTCAATTATGGGGTTTTTCCATTACCGGTTCCCTTTAACCAGAGGAGGATCCTGCGAACCTGGATTTTGGTTCCGCTTCCACAGTTGTGGTCAACAACCGGCTTCGCCCCGACGATCGGTAGATCGCTGGAGGCGTTTCAGGAACAAACAAGCCCCCCCTCTGGGACTTCTTCTTATTGTACGTCCATTTGTCCTTTATCATTTGCATCAGGCAGTGCTCTGCCAGAATTTTCTTCTGGCGGAAGGTCGCCGCTTTCCGGGTCATCTCGGACATGGTTTTCTCTTCTTTCTCCCTCGTATTTTGAGGGCGGACTCTCCATCTGCCATCCATTTTGGCCTCGGAGATTTGCTGGTCCATATCTGGCGCGTTCCGCTGTATGGGTTTTCTGCCTGTTTTTCTTGGAGGTCCTTGTCATAGCTGGCGTCTTCCAACGGGATGTTTTTTTTTTTTTTTTCCTGGGATGTCTGGCGGTCGGTTGCTTCGTAGCGGAGTGATGGCCTGGCCGACCAGCGGTCGTCATTTCTAGGGTTCATCTACTCCAGACATCGCTTCTAGAGGGCAGCGTCTTGGTCTTCCGGCAAGTTCGCCGAGTTTTCGGGGGGCTTTTCTAGACATCAACTGTTGCTGCTCCAGGCAGCAAGATCTTGCAGACTGCAGCGGATGACGCATCCTTGAGGGCGTTTTTTCCCCAGGGGCGTGTGATTTGTTTCCCTCCCCGTGGACTGCTTTAGGACGTCCCACGGTCTGTGTCCCCCAATGATACTAGCGAGAAAACGAGATTTTCGTGAACTCACCTGTAAAATCTCTTTCTCGCGTAGTTCATTGGGGGACACAGCTCCCACTCAGTGTTCTGTTTGCCGCACATATTGGCGGTTGGTGGGCCAGTATGGTCCTCAGTTCTGGTTCATCCGACTGATGTTGTCACTTACTGGTTGTTTACTGTATTTTCCTTTATTGATTTTTTTCTCCTACTCCTATTGCTTGGGCACAAACTGATATGCTCTCTCCAGGCTGGAGGGGGTATAGCCTGCAGGGGAGGAGTTATCACTTCTTAGCCTAGTGTCGCCTCCTAGTGGCAGCAAGCAGCTATACCCACGGTCTGTGTCCCCCAATGAACTACGCGAGAAAGAGATTTTACAGGTGAGTTCACAAAAATCTCGTTTTCACAATACAGACTTTAGAAATGTTTTATGATTGTCTGGTGCTCCACAATATCTGATAATCTGCCAACTATCTGTTCTCATTGATGTGGGAATTGGTGGATGAATGGCCGTCTTTGTAATACATAGATGGGCCAAGTTTGCCAGAGCATGAGGCACGTTTTGCTTCTGACTTTCTGTTTAGGTTCATAGAAGAAGGGGTTCCCCATTCCATGATGTCCACGTTTCCTAACAGGCTGTATGGCCCCTTGCAGACGAGCTTGAGCGGATTAGGTCCGAATGCATTCAGTGAAAAATTTAGCGATTTCGCAAGCAAATTCAGTCAGTTTTGTATGCCATTGCGTTCAGTTTTTATCGTGTGGTTGCAATGCGATTTAATGCGTTTTGCGCGTGATTAAAAACTGAAGGTATACAAACAACATCTCTTAGCAACTATCAGTAAGAAACTCATTGCATCCGCACTTGCTTGCGGATGCGATTTTTCACGCAGCCCCATTCTCTTCTATGGGGCCAGCGTTGTGTGAAAAACGCTGAATATAGAACATGCTGCGATTTTCACACAACGCTCAAGTGATGCGTGACAACGAATGCTCATGTACACAGACCCATTGAAATGAATGGGTCCGGATTTAGTGCGGATGGAATGCGTTCGCATCACGCGTTGCACCCGCGCAGAATGCTCGCTTGTCTGTAAGGGGCCTATGGGAGAGCTTTTGGGTAAAGAAACTCTCCCAACTCCTCCATACATTCTTGTGGTGGCTTATCTCCTGGAAGAACAGAAGAACAATCCTCCTCTCCCCTAATATCTTCTGTAAGGAGAGAGTTGGGCGCTACTCATGCACGTTGGTCACCAGGTTACTGCTTTTGGGCAACTTTACAGAAGACCACTTTGAAATTAATGAGAACTTTTTTTTTTTATAGATAGCTGTAGATAATATGGGAGGTGTTTATAATAATCTTGATGCTTACATAAAATACACGGGGGGAGATCTTAGAAATCTTATCACCCCAGTCAGTTTTTAAGTAGAATTTCACAGAAAATGTGGAAAGATTCCATCTGCTTGATGTGGTTTTTAGATTAACCACATTTTCACACCCACATAGCACGTCACTGATCGAAACACTTCTAAGTCTAATCTAATCTATCAACCTTATGTCTATCCCATATCTTTTGTATATTTAATCAGCATCTCATATCTATCTCTTATCTGACATAGATTAGATAAATATATTAGTCATTCCATATCTATCTCTCTATCTTGTATTGCTTCATCTTTCGCTCTACCTTGTATCTTTCTACTGTTCTTATAAGTTTGTATTAATCTTTTATATATATCTCTATATCTCTTATGTCACTTAGTCTTTGTTGCACCCATCTATTGATCCAATATGTAGCTTTTTTTTTTACCCCATAGTGACCGCCAACATGCCTTTTTTTTACAGAGGTCGCTAAGGGGCCTTAGGCTGGGCCGCTGCACTACGCAATTTTCATGTAATTTATCCTGTATTGGGAAACACCATAAAAAAAATAAGAATAAAAAATTGCCAGAATTTTTTGCTTATTTGGCATAAAAAACGATCAAATAGTGTTGTATACTCCAAAAAGATACTAACAAAAACTACAAGTCATCCTGCAAAAATCAAGCCTAACGGCTCGGTAAAAAGCTATGGTGCTTGGGATGCGGTGATGCAAAAACATTTTCTTCTTTTTAAAAAAGGATTTTTAATTGTGCCACCAAGTTTTACACTTGCATAGATTTATTTTTTTATTTGGCATTGCTCTAATTCTACTGAACCAGAAAGTAAAGTTATCATGTTATTTAGGCCAAAAAATGAACGCAGCAAAATGTATACTGTAATAAACTCAGTGGCTAAATTGCTATTTTTTCCCTTTCCCCTCCCAGAAAGTTAATAAAAGTTAATCAGTAAGTGATGTGTACCCCAAAATGGTACCATTAAAACCTACAACTTGTCTTGCAAAAAAAACAAGCCCTCATACAGCTACATCTATGGAAAAGTAAAAGTTATAGCTGTTTGAAGGCAACAATGAAAAAAAATCACTTGGTCATTAAAATCACAAAGAGGTCAAATTATTCATAAACGTTACAAAAATTAGCATAGACAGAGGGCAAGCACACGGGCTGGTCACATGGTATATAAGAAACGCACAAAAAACACCAGAAAGTGCAAAAAAAGGGAATATACCATATGTTACATATTTTTAAGTTTTGCTTTTTGTTGGACAGAAGGCCTTAGAAACAATAGATAAACAAGGTAGAGAGCTAAAAGAGGGGGTTGGTGTAATACCATGAGACAAAGGAATATTTTCATGTCTTGTTAGGCTACTTTCACACCTGCGTTCGGAGCGGATCCGTCTTGTATCTGCACAGACTGATCCGCACCAGTAATGCAAACGCTTGTATACGTTGCATTATTCTTTAAAAAAAAAAGTCTAAGTCAAAACGGATCCGTCCTAACTTACCCAGCATCCTTATCGATCAGCTATTTGAAGGGGCCATGGCGCTTGGCTGAGAGCTTAGTATTCTTCAATGTTAAAGGCGTTTTCCAAGGCTATAAACTGCCCCCTCATATGCCGGGCCCCTCACATTGGGCCCAGCCCGACTTCTCCTCGTGTGCGGATGAAAATATCCGGTGTCGGGAGGGGGGAGCACCCAATGGCAGACGGGGAAGAGCCTCCCCAGCATCGCTGGTTACTCTAGGGAGGCTCGTATGCATGTGTGCAGGTAAACATTGAAGAGGAGGCAGCGCTCGCATGAGCACAACAATTCCTTTAAACTGTTGATTGTGATAGGGCCAGGAGTTGGATCCCCACCAGTCTTATATTGATGACCTGTTCTGAGGATAGGTCATCAATATCTACTGCCAATCTAACCCCTTTAAGATGTCTTGTGTTAAAGATCCTTCTCTCTTCTTTGTACAGTTACATCTTTGAGCTCTTTGCTTCTGCGGGGATCACATACGAAACAAAGACCAGTCTACTGGAGTTTCTTGATCAGATCATACAGCACGTGGGTGGAAGTAAGGAGTCTTACGTACTTGAGTGTACCATAAAAAGGTCTACCTGAGCTTGTAACCATCTGCGTTTTTTAGGTTCTGGGGTCTTCACAAATACGCTTGGACTTCAGAAGTTGTCTGACATCATCCAGGTTAGAAACATTTCTTGTTACTAATAAAAAAATCTTGTCTCACTTCAGCAAATAACATTTATTATGTAGAGAAAGTTAACACAAGGCATTTACTAATGTATTGTGATTCTCCATATTGCTTCCTTATCTGGCTAATTTTTTTTAATCACATTATACACGGCTATTTCCATGGTTCCAACCACTTTGTAAGCCAGTAGCGGTGGCCGTGCTTGCACACTACAGAAAAAAAAGTGCCGGACTATGTGCATTCCCGCGGCCCCAGTCACCATAGAGGCCTGCTTTTTTTCCCTATATTGTGCAAGAACGGCCACCACTGCTGGATTACAGGGTGGTTATAAACGTGGAAAAGAGCCGTGTATAATGTAAATGAAAAAAACTACTGAAGCCAGTAAAGGAAGCGATATGGACAATCACAATGCATGAGTAAGTGCCTTGTGTTAACTTTCTCTGCATGTTAAATTCCATTTGCTGCAGTGAGACAACCCCTTTAATACTTTCCTCTGGATAGGTCATCAGTATCTGATCGGTGGGAGTCCAACACCCAGGACCCCAACCAATGAGCTGTTGAGAAGGCACCAGCACTTTTGTGAGCCCCAAGGCCTTCTCAGTACTTTCCAACCAAAGCGCTATACATAGTATATCTGCTGTGCTTGGTATCACAGCAACTTCTATGGAGCTGAGCAGCGCCTAGGCCACGTGACTGATGAACGTGTTGTCACTGGCCTAGGAAAAGATGTGAGAAGGCTGCGGCACTCACAGGAGAGCCACTGCCTTCTCAAACAAATGATTGGCAGGGGTCCAGGTCGCGGACCCCCACCGATCAGATTCGGATGACCTATCATAGGATAAAATCTGGGGAACCCATTTAAGCTGTTCTCTTGCCTCAGAGATAGTAAAGCTAAGTGACTATACAAGCCAATAGTCCCTCTTTAGGGGATTTTGAAAGCTTTCTCGGCCAGCTTTTCTACATTCCTGATCTTCCTAAATGTGTATAGATATTTGAGCAGTGTTTAGTTTTTTTGTTGTTATATTTTTGCTGTATAACTAGGCAGATTTCATATAACATTATTTTATGTTTACTGCAGATTGTATTTAATATTGAGGTCCCCGAGGGCTCAGTTCCTCCGACCAGGAATCCGCAGATTTCGAAATCATACAAGGTCAGTGATGAAACTTGACAAACCTTTCACTGTTCTAACATAACATATGTTCTCCTCCGAGCACAGTTTTCAAGTTTAGATATAGATAGAATCTACATAGTTGAATTACTTTTAATTCTTTACATTACTTATCCTGTAGTGAGTTACATTCTGTATCACACCCCCACTGCTCTGCTGGTGGAGTCACTGTGTACATTCATTACATTACTTATCCTGTGCTGATCCTGAGTTACATCCTGTATTATACTCCAGAGCTACACTCGCTATTCTGCTGGTGGAGTCACGGTGTACATCATACATTACATTCTTTATCCTGTACTGATCCTAAGTTATATCCTGTATTCTACTCCACAGCTGCACTCTCTGTTCTGCTGGTGGATAAACTGTGTACATGCATTACTTATCCTTCGATGATCCTGTGTTAGGCCGCCTGCACACGACCATATCCGTTTTTGCAGTCCACAGTCCTGCTCTCTTTTACAAATGCCTATTCTTGTCAGCAACACAGACAAGAATAGGACATGTTCTGTTTTTTTGTGGGGCCACGGAATGGAAATTCGGATGTGTGCATCTTTTGCAGCCCCTTTGAAATGAATGGTTTCGCATTCAATCCACCAAAAATACAGTCGTGTGCATGAGGCTTTATACTCCTGAGCTGCACTTACTATTCTGCTAGTGAAGTCACTGTGTACATACATTACTTATCTGTACTGATCATGATTTCTCGCCCATATTCATTGGGGGTCACAGAAACCGTGGGTATAGCTATGTCGTCTAGGAGGCGTTGACACTAGATAAAGCTGTGTAGATAATTCTTGTGTAACACCGAAAGGGTTAACAAAGTTTGCAAAATCAGCTTTGAATACCTTGAAGGGGTGTAGTTTTTAAAATGGGGCCATTTATGGGTTTCTATTATGTAAGCCCCACAAAGTGACTTCAGACCTGAATTTAAAAAAAAATGTTAACTTCTAAGCTTCTAACGTCCCAAAAAAAGAAAATGTAATTTACAAAATGACCCAAGCATGAAGTAGACATATGGGAAATTTAAAGTTATAACTATTTTAGGAGGTATCTGTTTTAAAAGCAGAGAAGTAGACATTTTGAAAATTGCTAATTTTTAAATTTTTTTGGGTAAATTTGGTATTTTTTTTTTATAAATGAAAAATAAATTTTTTGACTCAAATGTACCACTTTCATTAAACATTCTCTTTTTATTAAAGTAGACATCAATAAAGCACATTATCGCATGTACTTTGACAATGTAGGAAAAAGGCATGACCAGTGCAACTAGTCCAAATAGCCAGTTAGAGCATATCACAAGTATTACCTCAATCAAAAAGATAGCAAGTGGTACATAGACCTGACTTATCATGCAGTGTGATATAACAGTATCTAAACATAAAATTTCCTTCCTGAAAAGAACATAAAATTAACACGCATACCAAAAACAATGGATCATGAACATAATCCTAAGACAAAACTCAAAAAGTCGAGTTGGTTCACCTCTAAGCTCTGATCAGCTTTGTTCTGGAGTCTATACACCAGCAAGAGTATGTTTTAGCCCCTTTCATCCACCACATCACTGTAGCACACTTTCAGACAAACCCTTATTCCTATTCTCAGATTGGTTCCCCGCAGAATTGAAAGGTCTCTGAACTCCCAATACTTTCGGCTGGGGGTAACTCAGGCTCTCCGTTCCTGATGGGTAGACATATACGACAACCAAGGCTGCCAAGTATTCAAAAACCTCTGTCTGTTGTGAGACTCCCAGCTTGCCAATTCCTCCATTCTACATAAGTGAGTCATTTTCTCATACCACATGTCTAAACTGGGCGGCTCTGTAGTTCTCCACAATGCTGGGACCAATAACTTGGCGGCTGTAATCATATGTGTCTGTAGGTTATTTTTATTAGGAGTGAAAGTGCCCTCTGGCTTCCACAGTAGAACCAGAGAGGCAGTAAGTGACAAGTTTCCTGTGCAGATCCTATTTATAGAATCCTCCACTGAACCCCAAAACTGTCTAATTTTATGACAATGCCACCATATATGCGAGATGCTGCCCACATCCTCCAAACATCTCCAACACTCACTAGAGCCGATTAAGTGGATTTTATGGAGGAATTCAGGTGTACGGTACCATCTAGTTAAGGTTTTGAGTGAGTTCTCCTGCACCTTAACACATCTGGAAAAACCATGTGAGTGCGCCAAAATAAATGTTCTGCTGGGCTCATCCAGAATTACCCCCAACTCCTTCTCCCAGTCCTTAAGGTAAGTGGGCGGATTATCCCCTCTTTTTTCTAAAATCTGTCTATATATTAAGGAAAGAGTTTTAGGTGGCAACTTTGGTAAAAGAACCATGTTTTCCAACCACGATGGGTCTATCTTTGGTCGGGTGCTAGATACCTTAAACTTCTTACAGGTTACAAATGTACCACTTTCATGAAGTACAATATGTGACAAGAAAACAATCTCAGAATGGTTTGGATAAGTAAAAGCGTTTTAAAATTATCATTGCATAAAGTGACACCTGTCAGATTTGCAAATAATGGCCTGGTCCTTAAGGTAAAAAACGGCAAGGTTCCTGAAGGGCTTAAAGAGGACCTTTCACTTGTATAAACTATGTGAACTGAGTATGCTGCCATATAGAGCGGCGCCCGGGAATCTCACTGCACTTACTATTATCCCTGGGCGCCGCTCCGTTCTCCCGTTATAGGCTCTGGTACCTTTGCTCCTAAAGTTATAGTAGGCGGGTCTTCCCTTGTCCTGTGGGCGTCTCCTTCTCCTAGGCTGTAGCGCTGGCCAATCGCAGCTCACAGCCTGGGAGGTTTTTTTCTCCCAGGCTGTGAGCTGTGCGCTGCGATTGGCCAGCGCTGCAGCCTAGGAGAAGGAGACGCCCACAGGACAAGGGAAGACCCGCCTACTATAACTTTAGGAGCAAAGGTACCGGAGCCTATAACGGGAGAACGGAGCGGCGCCCAGGGATAATAGTAAGTGCAGTGAGATTCCCGGGTGCCGCTCTATATGGCAGCATACTCAGTTCACATAGTTTATACAAGTGAAAGGTCCTCTAAGTATCGCCGCGTCCATATTGACCGGCTCTATAAAAATATCACATGATCCACCCCGACAAATGAACGCCGTAAAAAAAAAAAATAATAGTTCCAAAAGGGCCATTTTTTGGTCACCTTGCCTCACAAAAAGTGTAATACCAAGCAATCAAAAAGTTCTTATGTACCCCAATATGGTACCAATGAAAACGTCACCTCATCCTGCAAAAAATTAACACACACAAGTCTCTTAAGATCACTTAAAAAATAAAAACCAATGGCACCCATAAACCAATCCATCAAAATCTGTGCTGCAAAAGCCATATGGCGCTCATTCTGTTCTGAGTCCTGCAATGTGCCCCCATAGCAATTTACTGCTACATATGGGGTGTTACGGTGTTCAGGAGAAAATGGGTAACAAATTATGGGGTGCTTTTTCTCCTGTTACCCCTTGTGAAAATGAAAAACACCCTTGCTGTGTTCAAGATAAAAATTAACATAAAAAATCTACCCAAAAAAATGAAATTTTTAAATTTTGCCTCCATTTTCCTTTAAAGGGAACCTGTCACCGGGATTTTTTGTATAGAGCTGAGGACATGGGTTGCTAGATGGCCACTAGCACATCCGCAATACCCAGTCCCCATAACTCTCTGCTTTTATTTTGTAAAAAAAAAACGATTTGATACATATGCAAATTAACATAAGAGTGTGTGACCAGAGTGAGTGGTGTAAAAATGCAAAAAGGTCATCAAAATGTTTACACAAGTGAGGCCGAAAACTTTTTGAAGCCAGAAATCTTGAGTGAAGACATGATAAATCACGGTCATTACTTTGTGCCACATAAACTAGGAATCGCCCGACAAATGAGCATGTCAGTTGGTCAGCAACACTATGGGGAAATGATTAATAACGAGTGTTTCTACCCGATAAGTGGGGCAAAATCTGCCCATGTATCATGTATTAATCCTGAGTTACATGCTGTATTGTACTTCAGAGCTGCACTCACAAGCAGCTGGTTGACAGACTCCTCCCTAACAGCATAGCCGAGCACCTGTTCTGTTCAGAGTCTAGTTTCACGAGCTGGGAATGTTGGGAGAGTTCAGCTTTGACACTTGCTTCACTTTACTTGTAAGATGACTGTAGGATAGTATCTAACGTATTTAACAAACCTGTCTCCTCAACCTTCAGGTCCATATCCATCCAGACACCAGCCAGAGGAAGAAGCCTCGTGGAGACATCTGGAGTAACAGCCGAAAGCAAGGGGGTGAGAGCTCTGCCTCCACTTACACTTTAGCTTCTCACCCTCAAACGTTCATTGTTGCTCTGATTAATTCAGCTCTTGATTACTGATCTGTCTTCTTGTCTCCAAACTCTCCATTATATCCTGAATGCAGCCGCCAGGCTCATCTTTCTGGCCAGCAGCTACCGATGCCTCTGTCCTGACCAGGTTTCCTGCTCACTTTAGATTTCAATTAAAATTCAGCACTCTCGCCCACAAACCTTTCCTCAGTGCTGCACCCCCTACATCTTCTTTCTCCTCTTTGTCTACTCCCCTGCCCTATGTTCTGTTAATGACTGAAGATGAAACATCAGCTATAATCCAATCCTCCCACCCGCAGAACTTTTCTCTTTTTGCATCAGTTCTCAGGTATGCAATATCCCAGACAATCAGAATAATTCCAGACATCCACAGTATTAATGGGGTTTTCCAATAATTTTTTTTTTTTTTTTTACTGATGACCTATCCTCTGGATCATTGGGAGTCCGACTCCTGGGACCCCCACTGATCCGCTGTTTGAGAGAGCACCAGCGCTCTCAGCAGTGCAGCGGCCTTCTCCGGCTTTGCCCAGGCCATGTGATTTCACGTTCATTGGTCATATGACCTAGGCGCAGCTCAGCCCCATTGATCTGAATGGAGCACGATACCAAGCACAGCCGCTGTACAATAGTGGATTCACTGCTTTGTGCCAAGGAACTAACACAACTCGCAGTTAGGACAAGATGAGAGTGGGTATATAGAAATGTGTGTAATATATGTATTATACAGAAAAGGTACCATGTATGTGTTTAATAAATAGTTAGATGGTTAGGCCTCATGCACACAACCGTTGTGTGTTTTGTGGTCTGCAAATTGTGTATCCACAAAACACGGATGATTTTGCGAAACGGCACGGACAGCCATTGATATAACTGCCTATTCTTGTCCGCAAAACAGAGAAGAATAGGGCAGGTTATATTTATTGTGCGGAGCACGGAACGGAGCAACGGATGCGGCCACATTGAAGTAAATGGGTCCGCATCCAAGCCGCAAAAACTGCGGCTCGGATGCGGCCCAAAACAACGTTCATTCATGTGCATGAGGCCTAAGAGAGAGAGAAAAGATAGGGCCTTCCAGAGTGCCACCTCTGGGTCTGCCTGTCACTAAAACCACAATCATTTTTAATAAAAAGTGATACACACCAGAATTAGTACATAAAAACATAAAAATTTTTAAAACAAACTTCCAAAAAAGAAAGCGATTTAGTATCTAAAATGATCGCAGCTGTGTATTGACAGCTATGATCAGTCACATGACCAGATCTTGTGATTCAGATCCATGGAGCTAACGCTGGAGGATAGCGAGGCGAGCAGTCACATGTATGTGTCATGTGATCGGTTGTTTGGGAAACATCAATACATAATTACAGGTGACATCCCTCAAATTACAACTGGGGCTCAATGGAGCAGTCATGTGACAGTGTCACATGATCGGATGTGTGGGCAAGAACAATGTACAGCGCTGTGCTTAGTGAGCTGAGAGAAGGCCGTGGAACTGCTGCGAGCGCCGGTGCCTTCTCAAACAACTGATTGGCGTGGGTCCCCGGTGTCGGACCCCCACTGATCGGATACTGATGACCTATCCTGAGTATAGCTCATCAATAAAAAAAAAAACGTCAGAAAACCCCTTTAGGTTTGCCCTGAAACAGCTATTTTTAGGCAGAACCTCACCCCATTGTTCAACATTATTCCTGAGTGACATATCGTGCAGCTGTAAGTGTACTATCCTGTTGAAAAGATGGCTCAACCATTGTACAAAGCCAGCACTTTATCTCTTGTGTCACCTCTATTTCCCTGTAGAGCGTAAGCTCTTGTGAGCAGGGCCCTCATTCCTCTTGCTGACCTTTTTATTAGTCTGTTGCTCTATGTCAGACTCTTTATAGACTTACCACTTGTAATCTAAGCACCAAAGAGAGGATCACTTTGCCATGCCCCGTGATCTCAGGCCCCGCACTAGGCTTAGCACAATGTGCAAGGTTTGCTTATAATGTTACTTTTAAGCTTATATCAGAATCAACTGAAAACTGAATGTATGTCTTCTGCTTGGCATACAACTTCTGGTTTTCATTTAGCATTTTCCTGATCATAGGTGGCGCCAGAGTGTTGCTCATTAAACTGTCTTGATTATACCAGCTTCACGTTTTCCACCTTTCTTTTCCTCCATTTTTCAGGGAAGGTGCTCAGCTACTGGTGCTTCAGTCCTGGCTACACGATGCATGACCTAGTGAGACAAGGAGTACGGAGTATTATTCTTACCAGTGGGACCTTGTGCCCCCTCAACTCCTTCACCATGGAAATGCAGATGTAAGTCACACAACACATGCTGGGAGTTGTAGTTTTACAACAACGGGAGTGCCTTAGGGTGGACACCACTGGTGTATGAATCTCTTACCATGACACTTGCATGATCATATGTTTTTCATAGCTTCCCACACTTCAGACTGCTGCTATTGCTTATTATTGCCCAGTGGTCATTTGTGCTTCCTGAATTTCAGCCCCTTTCCAGTAACGCTGGAAAACCCACACGTCATTGAAAAGCATCAGATTTGGGTCGGAGTTGTTCCTCAGGGGCCTGATGGAGCACAGCTCAGCTCTGCATTCGATAGAAGGTAAGTCATTTCAATCAAACATCACAAAATTCTGTGTTTCACTGCCCATCGTTAGGGACCCCTCTCTAATAAATGGATGGGCAAGGATATCCAGGAGGAGAGTGCTCTGACATAGGCCTTACTCTTTGACGCTTGTGCCCCTAAATAGGTGAATCAGATCACCTATAAGATGAGCGTGAGCATAAGGGGAAAACCACCACTCTTAATATACTAGAGAATCTTTTCATTCTGTAGTTTCTCAGAATTCTACTGGAATTGTGTAAATTAAGTGACGAATGGTTGTTACCATTCGCCTTGTCAATAGGTATACAGTGTGACCCTACTAGCTCTGGCTGAACGGCGTCTGAATGTGCAGGGACAGTCCACATTGACAAATGGACTTGTAACACCCAGGTGTTAATTTATTCACACAATAACAGAGGAACAGCAGTGAAAAGAGGCTCCAGAATTTTGACGTTGTGCATATATAGCAATGTTGTTGTTGGAAAAATTACTGTCAAATTTTTTTTACACCCATTTGATAATGCAGGAGCATTTAGTAAAGTTTGCAGTAAGTACCATTGCTGTGATTTTATTTGTGCAAGCTCTGTGTGTTATCTATGGTATTTTTCGCTACAGGTTTTCGCCTGATTATTTATCATCTTTGGGGAAAACAATTGGTAATTTCTACATTTTTATTCTATAATTACGCATAGATTTCTATGTGCTCATATATATTTGTTGTCAACATCTTGCACAAATCCCCCTCTACTTATGAATGTGGTGGATGCACTTCTTGTCTGACCCACCTGCCTGTGCAATGGATGGGCTTACTGTCTGATCCCCACCTGCCTGTGCAACGGATGGGCTTACTGTCTGATCCCCACCTGCCTGTGCAATGGATGGGCTTACTGTCTGATCTCCAACTGCCTGTGCAGGGGATGGAACTCCTGTCTAATCCCCACCTGCCTGTGCAATGGATGGGTTTACTGTCTGATCTCCAACTGCCTGTGCAGGGGATGGAACTCCTGTCTAATCCCCACCTGCCTGTGCAATGAATGGCTTACTGTCTGATCCCCACCTGCCTGTGCAATGGATGGGCTTACTGTCTGATCCCCACCTGCCTGTGCAATGGATGGGCTTACTGTCTGATCTCCAACTGCCTGTGCAGGGGATGGAACTCCTGTCTAATCCCCACCTGCCTGCGCAATGTATGGGCTTACTCTCTGATCCCCAACTGCCTGTGCAATGGATGGCTTGCTGTCTAATCCCCACCTGCCTGTGCAATGGATGGCTTACTGTGCAATGTGCAATGGATGGCTTACTGTCTAATCCCCATCTGCCTGTGCAATGGATGGCTTACTGTGCAATAGGCAATGGATGGCTTGCTGTCTAATCCCCACCTGCCTGTGCAATGGATGGCTTACTGTGCAATGCGTGGCTTACTGTCTAATCCCCACCTGCCTGTGCAATTGATGGCTTACTGTGCAATGTGCAATGGGTGGCTTACTGTCTAATCCCCACCTGCCTGTGCAATGGGTGGCTTACTGTCTAATCCCCACCTGCCTGTGCAATGGGTGGCTTACTGTCTGATCCCCACCTGCCTGTGCAATGGATGGCTTACTGTCTCGTCCCACCTTCCTGTGTATATAAAGGACTTGCTGTCTGATCTTCACCTGTCTGTGCAGAAAATGGATTTCCTACCTGTTCCTTGTTTTTCCACATATAGGGATGGCCTTTCTTCTTTGTGCAGGGGTGATCTTCCTGATTAATTCATTGGTCTTGGGGGATTACTTTGTGTATTGGCTAGTTTTTCTCATAACGTCTTCTGTGTTATGTTTCCAGGTAACATAGCTCGTGTGGTTCCTCATGGCCTGCTAATCTTCTTTCCTTCTTACCCAGTCATGGATAAAAGTATTGAGTTCTGGAAGGTGAGGGTGCCGCACAGCTGTGTTGGTCCTTGGCATATGCCACATGTAGAGTCAAGCTGACTTGTTATTTTTTTCGCCTGCAGGAAAATGGCCTCACCTCACGTATTGAAGACGTGAAACCAATGTTTGTGGAGCCAAGAGGAAAAGGCTCGTTCACGGAGGTGAGTCAAATTCAGCATGATTAAAGTAATCCAATAATGACATTCTGGAGCCAGTGGGAAAATAATTAATTACCACTGGGAAATTAAATTTTGCATACTTAAATATACATAATGTAAATGTCTCTAAACATCGTCCTGTATAAGGAAGTCAGACTTAAAGCCGAATGGGGACATTGTTGTTAGCATTTGGCTGCCGCAAAAAGCAGAAAAATGTCATCACACGTAAAGTTACAAATAGTGAGTGCCTTTTTAGTATTATATATTGTAAAATTCATTTAATTTGCCTTCAGTGGATCAAGATGGGTGATGCAATTTGAGACCACGATGAAAAAAAACAAAACAGTTACTTGATAGAGTAGTGTCAAACAATGTTTACTTGGAATGTGCTGGAAACAAGAGCTGTATTAATGGATTGCCTAATGACAGTAAGACTACTTTCCAGTTTTAAGGTCCGACTAAGGAAAACGCTTCAGTTTTGTCCCCATTCATTGTCAATGGGGGCAAAACGGAGTGCCAAGAATGCATTCCGTTCCGGTTTGTTGTGTTCCCATGCGGCATAGGAAACTGAACATCCGGCATCAAAAAACCATGTAAGTCAATGGTACCAGATCAATTTTTTGGGGACACAAAAAAACTGATCCGGCACCCCATGACTTACAGTGGTTTTGGTGCTGGATCCGACATGTTAATTTTCCATACAATACAACTGCATCCGTTCTGAACGGATGCAGCTGGTTGTATTATTCAAACGGATGCGTTTTCCTCCGGTTTTTAGATCCTCCGCCGGATCTCAAAACCGGAAAGGAAAACGCAGATGTGAGAGTAGCCTAACGACTCATGCACGCAAACTTATTTTTTGTCTGTTTCAGTTTATTTGTATATTTTTTTGTTGTGTCCCGTATGCAGAACCATTCATTTCAATGAGGCCACAAATAAACGTAAATGACTCCATGTGCATTCCGTATCCCTAAGTCCGCAAGTCCTTTACGCAAACAATAGAACATGTCCTATTCTTGTTCGTTTTGCGGACGAGCATCATTACAATTGATCCGCAAAAATAAACGGATGTAACACGGACATCACATAGGTGTTTTTAGGGATCCGTATTTTGCGGACCGCAAAATGCATACAGTCGTGTGCATGAGCCCTAAGTCTGGTGACGCAGCCACATAGGTCCTGTGGAGCCTAGTATGAGTGTATCGATCACCTCTGTTTTAATACATTGTGCATTGCATGCAAGCAAGTGTCCTCTGGGCTTCTCTGAAGTGTCCTGACTCTCTTGCTGTAAAACCACCCAGATTAGCATACAAATTCCCGCTGGCTCTCCTTTAAAGGGGTTGTGCACTTTTGTAATATTGATGACCTATCCTCAGGATAGGTCTTCAGTATCAGATCATGTGGGACCGACTGACGGCATTTCTGCTGATCATCTCTTTCAAGAGAACGCATCAGTCGTATGAGTGCAGTGTTATCTTCTCTGCTTACCTGCTCGCCATCGACATTGCAGCTGTGAGCAGTGTAATTACATCTACTCCCTCTCCATTCACGTCAATGGTGGACATACCCTTTAAACTGACGTGTCCTGAACTGTGTGAAATTTGAAGCTGGTGTAGGTATGTTTCTTCTGACTAACCCCACAAACTAGTTTAGACTCCACAGACCTGGGGGAAACGTAATTATTATTTTTTTGTTTGCACAGGCTCTATTGGTTTATATTACAGTGCAATTGTGCTATATTCTGAAAGACACGAGTATACGGTAGTTTACATGTATTTTCTTTTTGTAGACAATTGATGCATTTTACGAGAAAATAAAAGCCCCCAGCAGCAGTGGTGCCAGTTTCTTCGCAGTTTGTAGGGGCAAGGTTTGTGTTTTATGTTTTTGAATGTCTTACTGACCTGGCAAGTAAATGTACTGTGCATATTTTATAGTGCCTCTTCCTCTCCAGGCTAGCGAAGGGTTAGATTTTGCAGACTACAATGGCAGAGGTGTGATAATTACTGGCCTCCCTTTCCCTCCACGAATGGATCCTAGGGTGATTTTAAAGATGCAGTTCCTGGATGAGATGAGACGAACACAGGGCTCTACTGGGAAGGTATTCCTTAATATTTTATTTTATTTTATTTTTTTCATGATCTTTCAATGTTGAAGGAAAGAAGGGCTGTAGGTTTAAAGGGGCAGTTCCAAAAAGGCAACTGGATCTGTCAGTACAGTAGCAGTCGCACCCGGATTCTGGTCCTTGTGGAGTAAAATTCCCCTACTGCCACATAGGAAGACACCAGTATAATAAATCACACATGGTATGAGGGTCCTGTTACAGATTTTGTTTTGGGGCCTAATAGCTTCAAATTGCATTTCTTCATATGAATGTTGGACCCTTTATTTGAATGTCTGGCATGTAATTGTACTTTTTTCCTGCAGGGGTCACTGCAGGGGAACTGTATAGCTAGAGAAGCGCACCCATGGTGATCAAGTGATAAAACCTCTTTAATGCAAAGGAAAAATAAATGCCTATAATTGTAGGCAACACACAATCTGTATTAGCCCTTCCATGCCCACCCCATCTACTTACAGTACTCGAATACGCTGCGTATTGTTACAACAACCCCTGCACGCCCTATAAGCAGGCTATGGACATGAACAACGCTGGTATTAGTGTCTCAGATGCACTAGGTGAATAGTGTAAATTTTACTGTCTTTGCTCCAGTTTTCGTAAAGTCCTCACTTGTATTTTTATTCCCCCCTCTAGTTTCTGTCTGGACAGGAGTGGTATCGACAACAGGCTTCTCGAGCTGTCAATCAAGCCATAGGCAGAGTCATCAGACATCAGCAAGACTATGGAGCTATCTTTTTGTGTGATCACAGGTAAAATCTTAATGTTACGCAGAGTGTTTAAAGGGTATGTAGACGTTTTGCAACAATATTTTAATGTCCCAGTGCATGTAAAATAAAAAATGAAGCAAATTTTTTATTTTTATTGATTAGAGTGAATCTATTACCCTGATTTTGGACTATTATCTACAGTAGTACAGCAGATATGGAGTCCAGATCACTACTTTTTATTTTGCCACTGCTCCTTGTTCCTCTGCTGTCAGGTGTCAGAGATGTGTTGAAATACATGGTCAGGACTGCTGCACATGCGCACATGACTCTTCATTCTGTTAGAAGAGCACAGCAGCCCTGACTGTATTACAGTGGAGTTTTGAGTGCTGATAGCTGGGGACGCCTGGGGGGGGGGGGGGGTGGGGGGCAGTAGGAAAATAAAAAATGGTGATCTGGACTCCCTGCAAGACTACTCATGTATTACTGTAGATAATAGTACAAAATTGGGGTGACAGGTTCCCTTTAAAGCTTGTGTATTCAGCTACTGTGCATAACCTTCTGACCTTCTACTGTCTGTAGGTCAGGGAAAAGTGGGGCCGAGGGAGTAGAGTAAGGGCTTATGCACACAACCGTATGTATTTTGCGGTCCGCAAAAAATATGGCTGACATCCATGTGCATTCCGTATTTTGCGGAACAGCCAGCCCCTAATATAACAGTACTATCCTTGTCCGTAATACAGACAATAATAGGGAATGTTAAAAAAAAATTGTGGACCGGAAATACGAGCATACAGAAACCGAATGCACACGCAGTAACGTCCATCATTTTTTTTGTGGATCCATTGAAACGCATGGTTCCGCATGCGGTCTGCCAAAAAAAAAACTGAACAAACGCGGAACACCGCATTTTCATTCTGTTTCTGATCATTTTTTTTTTTTTTTTTTTTGCACGGACCGTATACGGAACTATTCATTTCAGTGGGTCCGCAAAAAAAAGGAAGTTACTCCATGTGCATTCCATTTCCGTTTGTCCATTCCGCAAAGAAATAGAACATGTCCTATTACTGTCCGCATTATGGACAAGGATAGGACTGTTCTATTAGGGGCCAGCTGTTCCATTTCGCAAAATACGGAATGCATACGGATGTCATCCGTATTTTTTGTGGACTGCAAAATAGATGCAGTCGTGTGCATGAGGCCTAAACCAGGTGTGTTTGCGCTCGGTAACCATGGAGACACTTAGATCTGTGTTGGAGCTGTATGCTCAAAATGGGAGAATTTTAATCAAGGCTATATTTAGCCAGTTTTATTGCAGGTAAATTGGGGCAATAAAAAGATGATTGTGAAAGCGCTCATAAATCCACTTCAGTTGGAAAATAGAATAAAGGTTGCCTGTAACAAAGTTTATAACACTAGTAAGATATTGTTGATTGTTCCACTGCATCCTAAAAAATGAGACATTGTATTAAAATAACTACACACATGTATTTCTCGTTTTAGACAGATAGCCAGTGGCTAATACACTATTTTACATATTTCCCATCGCACAAAATACTAAAAAACCTTATTTTTTATTTTTTTTGCGGTGCGGACCGCTTCTTGAGGATTGAGGACCTATTCAAGCTAATGGGTCTGCAAACGCCATGCACATGGAAGTTGCCCGTGCATTGCGGACTGCTATTTGTGTCCGCAATAAAGGCACAGAAGGCCTATTTTCTTGTGCAGGATTCCTAACTATGATGCCTGGCTGGCGAGTGGATGCAGGTGTACTACCGCTATTCTGCCCCCTTTTTGCCAGTTATTGCTGTTCTAATATTAGTTTTTGTGTTCACTATTTTATTGCCAGAGATAGATCGCTATTGTAGCATTGCCCTCCGACATTTTCATTCATGCGCTGCCACTTCACACTTACATCACAGCTGCCACCCTCGCTAATGATTAGCACTCTTCTTGTCCACTCGCGCTCCTGATCTCTCCTCCCCTTGATGCTCATGTGTCTGGTACATAATCTTGGCAGTAGTTTAGTGTGTGGCTCTGTGTCTTTGAAGCATACTGCCATTGTTAAAGGCTACTTACAACGATTTCTAACATGTCTTCTGCTACTAGTACTAATAATAAACGCTAATACGGTAATTGTCAAAGGGGGAAAGCGGTGGTCTCCCTATTAATTGCCTGCCTTCTAGTTGAGGCTGTTTTAAGCAGCACATTACAGGCTTTATAGCTTGTATTATTGCCGAGTGCACCATTCTGATGCTTGTCATAGGAGACAGTCAACCAGCTTGTTGTCAGACACCACTCAAAGATGAGACGGCACATTTCCCTAACATAAAATTACTGTACAGTGCCTGGTGAGTGCAAACTCTGTGCAGACATTGAACAAGCAGGGAATGCTGGCAAGCTCTGAATCCTGCATAATTGTGCCTGCAGCTATGGTGTCGCCTCTTGGCTACATTTGATGTACAGTGCTGTAGCCATGCAATTAGTGCAATGCAGCGTTAATGTACATCATGGATGTTAAACTCGTGGCCCTCCAGATGTTGCAAAACTACAACTCCCATCATTCCCTGATAGCTGTAGTATGCCCAGGCATGATGGGAGTTGTAGTTTTGCAACAGCTGGAGGGCCACGAGTTTGACATCCCTGATGTACATCTTAGTGATTATCCTAGCTTTGCCTATGCCATCTCTAATGGCTGTAACGTTTGGGATCTCCATGTACGTTTGACCCCTTAGATGGCAACTGTGGTATGTAAGCTAAGGGACGGGGGCTACCTCAGTGCTCCTGCAACTCGATAGCAGGGTGTCCATATTTTTTTATGGCAACAGGGGCCTACTGAACGCCCCAGGTATGGCATTTTTGTACTCCTATTAGGCCAAGAGACGCTGTCTGATAGGGGATGTTTGTCGGTGTAACCCTGTCAGGCATAATACACACTACACTGTAGAAGTATTGCAGTGTATTCTACCACCAGTCAGGCAATTGCATGTTGAATTCCCCTAATGGGACTGTGAAAATGGAAGCTGAATAAAATGTTAAAGGGATGGTGACCTTCTCCCTGCAGCTCACGCTCAGACAGCACAGTGCTGCTGTCTTAGAGTGAGCTGTTCAAAAGGACATCCCTGTAGGGTTGTTTTGGGTATAGAACTTTCGATACCCAAACGATACTTGTATCGATCCCGGGATTTGTCTTTTATCGATACTAGCCTGTGCTACTGCACATCCTAGTATCGGAGAATATGGATCGAGCAGCTCTCAGCAGCACAGGGAAGAAGTCTCAATTGACTTGGATCTGATCAACCTCAGATTAAAAGTGGTCATCTGCCGTTGAGCCTAATTAGTAGAATGCGTGCACTCTGGAAAAACACACTGACGCACACTGTTCAGTTGGAGCACTTCCAAGATTCTCTTTCTTTAATAGGGCGGGGTGATGCCTTATATAGGACACATAACATAGGTTTACATAGGCAATGTGCTATAGTACATTAGGCAGTTCATGATTTTAGAATTCCCTCACGGTCCCTCCCCCGGCGGCTGTATTTGTATATTAAACGTTAAATATCATTGGTGGCGCACCCCCACCCTCGCCCCCTCCACAGTATTAAAATCATTGGTGGCAGTGGCAGCTTTTGATCGGAGCCCCAGCAGTGTAATCCCAGGGCTCCGATTGGTTACCATGGCAGCCAGGACTGAAGGGAGAGTGTGAAGTCCTATTCACCCTAATAGAGCTCTGTTAGGGTGAATAGACAAGGGATTAAAAGATCCCAGGTTCTAGCCACTAATGGGAGAAATAGTTATTAAATAAACTGTAAAAAAACAAACAAAAAAAACACTTCTGCTAGTTCTTACTATATAAACCTAATGCAGTATTTATACCTCACAGTGCAATAATAGTTACAAAATGTGTGCAAAATAAAACATACACACCATAAATTTGGAGTCTCCATAATTGTATTGACCCACCAGATAACGTTAACCCCTTAAGGACCGGGCTCATTTTCTCATTTTTTTTGACACAATGTCCCATTTGAGGAACCCCTGATGCACCCCTAGAGTAGAAATTCCATAATAGTGAGCACATCTAAGAAACTACACCCCTCAAGGTATTCAAAGCTGATTTTACAACCTTTATTAACCCTTTAGGCGTTCTTTAAGTTTTTATGGAAAATGGAGATAAAATTTCAGAATTTCACTTTTTTGGAAGATTTTATATTTAATTTTTGTTTCCAGTAACAAAGCAAGGATTAACAGCCAAACAAAACTCAACATTTATTACTCTGATTCTGCAGTTTACAGAAACGCCCCATATGTGGTCGTAAACTGCTGTACGGGCACACAGCAGGGTGCAGAACGAAAGGAACGCCATTTGCTTTTTGGAAGACAGATTTTGCTGGATTGGTTTTTAGACACAATGTACCATTTAAAGCCCCCTGATGCACCCCTAGAGTAGAAACTCCCAAAAAAGTTACCCCATTTTGGAAACTACGGGATAAGGTGGCAGTTTTGTTGGCACTATTTTAGGGTACTTATGATTTTTGGTTGCTCTATATTGCACTTTTTGTGAGGCAAAGTAACAAAAAATAGAAATGCTGAAATGTCATCTCCATTTGCCATTAACTTAAAGGGTTAACAAAGTTTGTAAAATCAGTTTTGAATACCTTGAGGGGTGTAGTTTTTAAATTGGGGTCACTTTTTGGAGTTTCTACTCTAGGGGTGCATGAGGGGAGGCTTCAAATGGGACATGGTGTCAATAAACCAGTCCAGCAAAATCTGCCTTCCAAAAACCATATGGCGTTCCTTTCCTTCTGCGCCCTGCCGTGTGGCTATACAGCAGTTTACTACCACATATGGGGCATTTCTGTAAACTACAGAATCAGGGCAATAAATATTGAGTTTTGTTTGGCTGTTTACCCTTGCTTTGTTACGGGAAAAAATTTATTAAAATGGAAAATTTACCTAAAAATTGCTGTTTTGGCACTGTTTTTATTTTTTTATTATTTACAGCGTTCATATGACAGGTTAGATAATGTGCTATTTTTATAGAATAGGTTGTTACAGCTGCAAGGATACCTAATATGTTTACTTTTTTAAATTTATTTAAGTTTTACATAATATCATTTTTGAAACAAGAAAAATCATTTTAGTGTCTCCGTAGTCTGAGAACCATATTATTATTATTTTATTTTATTGTCTTAGTTGGGATTAAATTTTTTGCAAGATGAGATGACTGTTTGATTGGTATGATTTTTGGGGTGTGTATACCTTTTTGATCGCTTGCTATTACAATTTTTGTGATTGTAAGGTGACACCGGTTTTATTTTTACGGTGTTCACCTGAAGGGTTAGGTTATGTGATATTTTTATAGAGCTGGTTCTTGCTGACGCGGCGATAGGCGATACTTTACTTTTTTTTTTCTTTTTTTTTTTTTTTTTTTTTTTAGATTTTACTCAATAATATCATTTTTGAAACAAAAAAATTATGTTTTAGTGTCTCCATAGTCTGAAAACCAACCAAAGGAAATGGGTCAATTAGGTACAAAAACACATATAATACTGAGGTAATCAAAAAATAACATAATTTTATTGAGAATCACAAAAGGACATAATTGGCACAAGTCCCAAAAACGCATTTAACACGGGTCACAATACATAAAAATATTAAAAACCAAGAGGACCGATGGTGGGCTGTTGGTATATATTTGTAAAGTGCAAAAATTATGATTGGTCACTAGTAAAAAGGTTTATTCAACCAAACCACTATGGCTCAAAAGACACCTAAACATGTGGGTGAAGATACACACCACAAGTGCTGACTGAGGCAATAGAGCAGCAAAAATATCATAGGCATTTAGAAAATACTGATCAACCAGCCTCTTATACCGCACACGACCACCACCAGTCCACTCCCCAACGCACGTTTCACGTTAGCTTTTTTTTTAAGGGCCATAGTTTTTTCCAGTTTTTAGGCGATTGTCTCAGGTTGGATATCATTTTTGCGGGATGAGATGATGGTTAGATTGGCACGATTTTGGCGTGCATATGACTTTCTGATCGCTTTCTATTGCACTTTTTGTGATGTAAGGTGACCAAAATTGCTTTTTTTTTTATATACCGTGTTCACCTGAGAGGGTTAGGTCATGTGGTAATTTTATAAAGCAGGTTCTTATGGACGTGGCAATACCTAATATGTATACCTTTTTAAATTTTTTTTTTTTTTTAACGTTTTAACATAAAGCATATTTTTTTTTTTTTTTTTTTTTTGCGGGATGAGGTGACTGGTTTGGTGCTATTCTGGCTTACATACAACTTCTTTGATCACTTTTATTACCTTTTTTGGGAAGTAAGGTGGGCAAAATTTCAATTTCATCATAGTTTTTATTTTATTTTATTTTTTATGGCGTTCACCGTGTGGGGAAAGTAACATTTCCGTTTTATAGCTCAGGTCGTTACGGATGCGGTGATTTTCAAACGTGTAGGGAATTTTAATCAGTGATAAATGTTATTATTTTATTTTTTACCCAGACCCACTTGGTTCTTGCAGATCCAGTGGGTCTGATGTCTGTATAATACAATACAGTACACTATATTGTGTACTGTATTTTCACATTACACTTAGTCTGATCAGACTTCTGCCTTTAGCAGAAGTCTGATCAGCACCATGTAAAGCCGGAAGGAGGGCGTCCGGTTGCCATGGTAACCCTTACCCGCTGCTACAACAGAACAGCGGGTGATGGGGAGGGAGGGGGGGGCCCTCCCTCTGTGATCCCGTCAAGAATCGGGGGCTGAAAAGACATAGCAGCCCCCGATGGGAGAGGGAGGGAGCTCCCTCCCTGTTAACCTACAGACCGCGGCATGGAAGGGGTTAAACGGCTGACATCTGTGTGATGTCAGCCGTTTCAAGCAGAGTGTCAGCAATGTGCTTACACTCTGCTTTACAAGCTCGGCCATCTTGAAAATGAGAGGGAGGGCGGGCGATCAGAAACTTCCGAAAGTGATGCAAACCGCAGGTGACTCGCCAATACGGGGGAGTCACAGGACCCCCCTCGGCATTGTCACAGAGTGCCTACTGAATGATTTCAGCAGGCACTCTGTTCCAATCACCGCCCGCCGCGCGGGGGTAATCGGAAATACACATGACGTACCGGTACGTCATGTGTCCTTAAGTACCAGGTCATCATGACGTACCGATACGTCATGTGTCCCCAAGAGGTTAAAGAGGACCTTTCACTGTTGCTGACATGTCTGTTTTATTAGCTTTATGCATTCCCCATGTAAAAACTGTTCTGGAGCATCTTTTCTTATGGCTCTATGTTGTGCCGTTCCTTTATATTATGATTTATTTTTCCCCATACCCCTCACCCCCAAACAACTATTGCATTTTTCTGAAGAATATATGCAATATAATGGTGCCATTAAACAATACAACTGGTCTCAAGTTATGGTGCTCTAAACGCATTGATGCTTAACGGTGAAAATTGCGTTGTCCGCAAGTGGTTCCTGTGGTGTAAGATTAGTGTGTCGGAGCAGGGAAAGCGGACAGCTAGGACCACCCAGTTGACAAACTGATCACACCGATAGCCTAATGTGCTAATCCAGCACAAAAAAATAACAGCTAGGATAATGGGTAATGGAGCGTCTCTTGGAAAAAAAGAAAAGACTTTGGTGACAGCTCCTTCCCTAGAAAATCCATGAAATTCTTCAAGCTATTGCATTCCTATTTGCACAGCCAGATTAACTAATTACATATTGTATTGGAAAATGGAAAAACTTGTGTAATTGTGCGACGCATGAAGGGAGTGATTTGTAGACAATAAAGATAGTGATCTAAAAAAAGTCTTCACATCAGGTGGATTATAAAACGTTCCTCCTGACTCTCCTACTGCTACGTAATATGGGGATGTGGTGATATATGGCAGGGGGAAGTGAAAGTGGCGCCACCTGTTTAACTGTCAATGTCCAGAATTAGCGGCGTTATGCATCCTATGAGTAACGTCTGCTCTTTACTTGACCTGAAAAAAAGGAAGGTGTTTTTTGTGACGCAAGAGAACAGACAATGAAAATGAGATAATTTTAGAACCCTCTTGGAATAGCAAGATCTAATGTATTGAATAAGTTACACAGCCGGATCAGCTGTCCTTGTGCTGTCCCCAGTGAATTCCTGATGCATTGCAGAAGCTGTCCTTAGAATAGGCCATCAGCGTGTGATCAGTGGAGATCTGAACCCCAGGACGCTACCCCCTTCCCACACACAACCCCATCCCCGGTTGACAATGTCCATACAAGGGTGACCACCTGGTCAACTGCTCGGCCCATTTGCAGGAGTGGAGAGGACCTGGAGTACCAGACACATTTTAATGGATACCCTTTGCCAGGTACTACAGGAAAGGGACTGGCAAGTGGGGTCCTGGAAGGCATACATGTTGATGGTCTTATCATAAAGACAGATCATCACTGAAGAGCCTTTCAACGAACACTTGTTAGCGATGATCTGCACAATTATCTGCCAGTCTAATATAATCATAGCTCCCAGCTTTTCCATACTAATGACCAGTGACGCTGGAGCGTCTGAAGGCTTTGACAACTCTTGTGACTCTTGTGGAATGAATTAACAGTTGTCACTCAGCTTTCCTAAAATATTATGGGAGTTTTATGTAGACTTAATCATTCTATATTGATAGGTTTTGCAACTTTCTACAGTTCTTTTATACTTCAATTTCTCCAAGTTTTCAAAATCTGTTTGCAGTCAGTAAGGGTTCATGCACACAACCGTATTTTTTGTTTTGCATCCGATCCGTCATTTTTGCGGGTAAAATGCGGACCCATTCACTTCAATTGGGCCATGACATCTGCAAAAATACAGAACATGTCCTATTCTTGTCTGCACTATTGTGGGACGGACGTTCCGTTCAGGAAAATGCTGAAAGCACACTACCGGTATCCGTGATTTGCAGACTGCACAACGGGCTATGGTCGTGTGCATGAGCCCTAAATGAAGACTTTGCTTTCTCTCACTCTGGGTCTAATATTTATCTCAGCTGCTACAGTTATATCCAGTCTAGACAATTCTATGTGAGGCAAACACATCAGCAACACAAATCTGTCACCTCTGCTTGTGGTTTGTTACAATGTGTCAGTGCAGGTCAAATGTGTCAGGCTGTTCAGTTCACATGTCATATATTTGTGCTTGCTCAAGTCAACCCTCTGAATTGCCTCTGGCTCTTGACCGCTGTTTTTGTAGACTTCCAGTTTACTGAAGTTGTGTGATGATGAATTGTGCAGTTCAGACTTCATTTTTCAACATAAATAGGCTTGTGGGTTTCTTAAGAATCATAACTTTTAATCCCTCTTGTGGCCTGTGTCTCCTGCAGACTGTTCAGTGATGTGAGAATTTTTAAAAGTGATTCATGTTCCTCGGAAGTCATTACGGATACCAGAACGAATGCGGTTTGCATAATAATTTATATATTGCTAACCAAGGAGATGAGCGCACACAGGGGTATCAACATCATATTTTTCCCACATCCTTCCATATCACCCGTAATCCTTCTGCTGATATCAAGAATAATGTGGTTAGGCATGATGATGGTTTTGGAGACCGATGCTCTTGAGGGAAAGGGGGGCAGTTTTCAGACTTCTGTATTGCACTCTATGGCAGCTTAGAATGTAGTCGTAAATTGGCTGCTGTACATAAGATTGCATACAGGTCAGTTTACTGCAGTGCGACACCATAGACTAGCATTAGAAAATATGTTGCGTGACTTTACTGCGACAAATGTTGTCGTGTAGCCCTAGCCTTAGGCGGAGGCCATTTATGATGGGACTCTCCGCTATAATAACCATAAGCCCAATAAGCAGTCTCTTAGTGTTGTCCACAGCATTTGTGTGGCTTCATTGGCAAATCTTGAGTAACCATTGAAAATAGATGAATGCATTTTTTTGTTTTTTTTGTTAAGGTCACAAAGTAAAGCCTCATTCATACGTCCGTGTCCGTGCTCCAAATCCGTGAGTAGGTGGTCAGTGATGCATCCATAAAGCTGTCCGTGTTGGGTGCGTTTTTTGCTGTCCCTGTTGCATCAGAGTTTCACTGGCACTGAACAGCTGAAGAATAATTTTCAAAGCATCCGTGTTGCATCCGTGGTTTTCATGGACCCATAGACTATAATGGACGTGAGGGATTCAGGAACACTGACCAACATAGGACATGCATCCGTGCTAAAAACACGGACCATGCTAAAACACTGATGTGTGAATACACACATTCAAATGAATGGGGACGTGTGCTGTCCGCGGAGAACACGTACAGCACACATATGTGAAACACTGACGTGTGAATGAGGCTTAAGTTGCCAAACTATTTTTTTTTTCATTACATTTTTATTGACGTTTTCAGAGTTTAGTGAAACATTTTTCATAATCCAAAGAAGCGTTGTATATCAGTTAAATGTAGTAATAACAGAACACAAAAGAGGGGAAAAAAAACATTCCATCAATCTCCATTGTAAATACAAGCCAAGCAGAACCGTATTATCTCAATGTGAATCTAAAGTAGGTATTGGGAATTTTATTAGCCAAGGGTTCCATGACTTCTGGAAAGAGGCTAAGGCGCTTCTCCTTTGAGCTTTCAGTTTCTCATGCACGCAATGGGTCGAGACCCTTTCAGTAACACTTGTTATCGTTGGGCGTTGTGAAGACTTCCACAGTCTGGCTATCATAAGTTTAGCTGTCAATTGAATATGGCATAATGGCTGTCTGAGTGTGTGTGGGATCTGGTCTATGCCTAAAAATATGGGGGGGGGGGGGAGGGGACCAGCCTCTCCGAGCATGGAGTAAGGCACACGGCTCAGAGCTCCTGCAAATATCTGTCCAGTTCAGCCTGACCGCCAGTGTATTTTGTTTCTAAAGTATCCCCGCGGACTTACCTGAGGTGCTGTTATAGGGGCCCGGCAAGTGCAGCTGATTACGATGCCGAAGAAGGTTAAAAACACACCGAAGCGGGAGCTGCGATCCCAAGATGTCGCCGGCTGGGAGGAGGAGAGAGTCGCGCGCATGCTGCAGCATCAGGACATCGCGGCGCGACTTGGGAAATATGCCCATCAGCCCCAGAGAAGCCAGGCAGAGCAGGAGGAGACCAGGATGTTTCAGGGGGTAATGACAGCTCGTCTGATGAAGCGCCTATGCAGGACTCTGATGGGACTCTTAGTCAGCAGGCTGCGCTCATTCAGCCTAGATGTGATACTCCTGTGACCCCAGTGCAAGCTGCACCAGATGCAGAGCCTACTTTATAAGATATAATGGCAGCCATAGCAAGCTGTCAAACTGAATCTTCAGTTTGGCAGCCTCAAGGAGGACATTTCTATTATAAGGCATGATCTCCATAAAGTGGCAGAGCGTACCTCTGAGGTGGAGCGCAGGGTATCTGCATTGGAGGATGGTGCTAAACCACTGCACAAGGCCGTTAAAGCTGCCGCACATGATATAGCGGCATTATACGCTAAAACGGACGACCTGGAAAATAGGTTGCGACGCAGCAACTTGCTACTAATCGTTGTGCCCGAAAAGGCGGAAGGACCAAATGCCACAGAATACATTGAAAAATGATTGGCGGCTAAATTTAAATATAAAGGCCTTTCCTCCTTGTATGCTATTGAAAGAGCGCATCGCGTCCCCACTAGACCACTGCCACCTGGTCGCCCGTCCAGGCCAACTTTGGCTAAAGTGCTACACTACAGAGATCAGAGAGCCTGTTTTGTGGAGATTAAGCAAAGCCTTCGTGTATTTCAGGTTCAATACTCCATGTTGTTCCTGGCTAGACTCCGTGTGGTAGCCTTCGGATCTGCAACGTTCTTCAAGGACCCGGATTCGGTGCTGCAATGGCTGGATAAGAACGAACGGCCGCTCCGGAATCAAAACTTGGACACTTGAGGACTAACAGGCAGCTGCGGTCCCTACGACACCCTTCCTGGGAGGATGTCTATTTCCTTTAGCGGTATTTAATCTGGACTTCAGGGGGGTCCTCTCACAGGAGCGTGAGTAACCGCCGTTACATGTACTCTGGGGCGAGACTTTATCTCGCTGCGTTTTGAACTTAAGTTTGCTTTGGCAACGTTGAGCTGGTTCTTTTTAAAATTGCCCTGTATTGTTGGAGTGTTAATATGTCTTTTCAGTATGCTTTACTGGTTGAGAAGGGGGGGGGGGGGGGTTGGGTAGGTGGGAGGGAGGGAACTTTCCGATGTTTTACGAACGCAGGCAATGTTTCGGTGCAATAGAGGTCGGCTAGGAAGCGCTGGATGCTGCTTTTATAGCTCTGTGACCTACTATGACAGCTACAACCAGGGTGATTAGCTGGAATGTGCGGGGAATGGCGGAGGTGAACAAGAGAGACCAGTATATTTCAGTACCTATTGAGTCACCAACCAGATGTCTACAGTTTACAAGAGACACATATGGTTCAATCTAGACTGCATATGACTAAAAAACCTTGGGTGGGTTACTCGGTGCACTCTGTCTTTTCCGCACATTCTAGATGTGTCAGCTTCCTGGTTCATGAGAGGGTCCGTTTTGAGTGTTTGAAGGAACTAGTGGATGCGGAGGGCAGGTTTGTGGGCGTACACTGTGCTCTTCATGGAATCAGAATGGTGCTGGTTAGCATTTATATACCTCTGCCATATACCTCAGTGCCTTTTGAGGTCGGTACTGGAGTTAGTGGCCTAGTTCTCTGATCTACCATGCCTCCTCATAGGTGATTTTAATAATGTACTACATGAATCCTTAGCTAGATGTAAGGTACCGGCGGGAGGTGATGCTGGGGCTGAAACCACTTTTAGTAGATTGCTAACTGAAGTAGGTCTTTTAGACGTCTGAAGGGAAACTCATCTGGGGGTGCAGATGTACTCTTGCTGCTCATACACATACATGTCCCTGTCTAGGATAGACTTAGGGTTAGTAAACGCCCATATGTACTTGCTTGTGACTAAATCAGTATATTTGCCTAGGACTCTGTCGGATCACTCACCACTGTGTATTGACCTGGCATTGACGGGCAACACAGTATTGGGGAGAAGGGTGTGGTGCCTTAATGCATTCTGGCTGGCATTGATGGGAGATATGAAGGGGTTGATGACTGCCATGACTGAATACTTTGAGGTAAACCGGAACACTGCCTCTATTCACTCAGTCTGGGAAGCCTCCAAAGCGTATCTGAGGGGGATTTTGATTAAATCGGTCAGCAAAATAAAATCTGAATCTAGAGAGATAGGCGCTTGGATACATAAGGACATGCAGGTAGTGGAGGCCGCCTTCACCCAGACCCCCAACTACAGAAAATGGTGTGCGGTTACGGGAGACGCAGGAAGCGTTGAGATGTCACCTTCTTCAGGCAGCGAACAGAAAGGGTTTGTTCTATAAGCAGCAATTCTTTGAGGAAGGTGAGAAAGTGGGGCATATGCTATCGGTGGTATCTAGGGAGCAACAGGGCACAGCGTGCATCACGCGCTTAGTGGAATCAGGGGGGCAACTTAGACATGACTCTAGTAGCATATTTGAGATTTTAGCTAATTTTTATTCCTCTCTATGCATTGAAGACCTCCTGTTCTGAGGAGGATATAACAAGGTTTTTGAGTGAGACTGATCTCCCGAGGTTAGCTCCGGAGGCCCACTCTTTGCTAGATGCCCCTTATGAACTTGGAGGAGTTTGAAGAGGCAGTACGAATGATGGCAAAAGATAAGGCACCAGGGTTAAATGGGCTGCCGGTTGAGATCTATAAGAGATGCTCTGGGGTTTTGTTACCGGATCTGCTGGCGGTATTTAAACTATTCCCTGAAGGTTGGTTACTTACTGGCTTCAATGCAAGAGGCCCTGATAGTGGTTTTGGCTAAGGCTGGAAAGGACTCGAAGTTGCCGGACTCCTATAGGTCTATATCCTTGTTATCCACGGATGTTAAGATACTGGCAAAGGCCTTGGCCTCACGCTTGTCCAAAGTAATATTGTCCGTGGTTCACCCTGATCAGATGGGGTTTATGCCCCAGAAGTCAACCGCTATCAATATTCGCAGGGTTTTTGCTAGCTTGCAGTTTGCTTCGGACAATGTGGGAGACAGGGCCATTTTCTCCTTAGATGCGGCCAAGGCCTTTGATAGTGTAGAGTGGCAATTCTTATGGAGTACCCTCCGGTACATGGGTTTTGGGGATACCTTTATTGCGTGGGTTAAAGTACTGTATTCTAGTCCAAAGGCCAGTATAAGAGCGAACGGAGAGGTGTCCAAGCAATTTAATCTGTATCGGGGCACCCAGCAGGGCTGCCCTTTATCGTCCTTGTTGTTCGCATTGGCGATAGAACTGCGGCGGTACATAAGTCCGCCCGGATCCAAGGGTTTCAGTATGGCACTTTACAAAATAAGGTAGCTATGTACGCTGATGATACCCTATTGTTCTTAGGGGACACATCAGGGTCATTGGTTGCTGTGATGTCCCTTATCGACAGATTTGGGTGATTGTCTGGTCTGACGATTAACTGGTATAAATCGGCATTGATGCTTGTGGATGGTCAACCAATACCAAGGGTGGTATCTGATAATAATGTCCCGTGTGTAGGGTATTTAAGTATCTGGGGATTAAGGTCTCCCCTAGGATTGCTGACTTTGAGAGGGTGAATCTCAATCCGCTGCTGGATAAACAACAAAATAAGTGCAAAGCCTGGTGTAAACTGTTCCTTTCTGTGGTGGGCAGGGCTAACCTTATTAAAATGATATTGATGCCGCAGCTTATATATATTCTACATAACGCTCCAGTATGGCTTGCCGCAGATAAATTTGGTAGAATTAACTCCATCTTTATGGAATTGCTGTGGTGTAAGGGACAAGCTAGGATTAAACTCGAAACGCTGCAACATTACAAAGCTGAAGGGGGATTAGCGATTCCCAACCCGTGGGTATATTACTTGATGGCCCAAAGTCAGCATTTTAGGTTAGACTCTGAGCTCTCTAATGTGACTAGTCGGATATAGGGTTGGGCGATATACCGCGTTATAAAAAAAACGGCAATATGGCGAGATCACTGTTTCCTAATTACTGCAGTATTTTGTGACGTCATAGAAGTGGTCATGTGCGCTGACCGCTTCAAAATTTGCGTCCGCAGCTGCCTGTCCCAGCATGATTCCATACCAATTGCTGCCCACAGCGGCTACCCCGGCTCCTCCATGCAGGCTCCGATAATGCAGTGTCTGCTCCAATGACGTCGTCTGAATCAGATGACAGGCGAGGCTGCGCAGGACAGGAGCGCCACCAACACTTATGCTTACAGCCTGCAATACACCCTCTAGTAGGAGATGATACACAAGATTAAAACCACTCGTTCTGGTACAGAATTAACCCTGTAATGTTTTTGTTGTTACTAGAAGTCAATCGACTAGTTACAGATACCCGAAATGGTGAAAAATGACATATAAAAGTATAACAATTAATGTCTTCTTGTGGCTGTCTGGCTGCCCCCATACAGTATAGCGTCTCCTTGTGGCTGCCCCCATACTGTGTAACGTTTCCTTGCGGCTGGCCCCATACTGTGTAACGTCTCCTTGCGGCTGGCCCCATACTGTGTAACGTCTCCTTGCGGCTGGCCCCATACTGTGTAACGTCTCCTTGCGGCTGGCCCCATACTGTGTAACGTCTCCTTGCGGCTGGCCCCATACTGTGTAACGTCTCCTTGCGGCTGGCCCCATACTGTGTAACGTCTCCTTGCGGCTGGCCCCATACTGTGTAACGTCTCCTTGCGGCTGGCCCCATACTGTGTAACGTCTCTTTGTGGCAAACGCTTGAGGGGGGTTGCTAAGATATGTGAATATACCCCACTTTGGGGTAACCCATTCTATCTGAATTTACGCTGCTGAACGGTTTTGAGGAATGGAAGGAGAGAGGGTTTTGACGGCTTGGTCATCTGCTAGAAAATTGAGTCTTTAGGACTTTCTCTAGCTTTCAGGAGAAATTTGGTATTTCCAGGCGCAAATTCGACCAATACCTACAATTACGTCATGCCTATATGGCCACGACCCAGAAGGGTAATGTGTGCTCTCAGAGGGATGCTGGTTTACACCATGTTGTGACGGGAGGCGAGAGGAAAGGAGTGTGAAATGTGCCACGTATAAATGGTAGCTGGATAAATATCTGGATGCGCATCCGATGTCTAGAATGCAGAAATGGGTTCAGGATGTAGGTAATATCTCTCCAGAACAGTGGACGGATATATTGGAGGTAGTGCCCAGATCATCCTTTAGTGAGGATGGAAAACTCTTGCAATTGTTTATTATACATAGAGTTTACAATCTTTTTACAGAAAATTGGGGTCAGACTTGATGCCAAATGTCCTAGATCAGTGATGGCTAACCTTGCCACCCCAGCTGTGGTGAAACTATGACTCCCAGCATGCTAAATTTAATTCTATAGAGTTCTGAGAGCAGCTAAGTAAGGGGGCATCTTGGGAGTTGTAGTTTTACCACAGCTGGAGTGCCAAGGTTAGCCATCACTGCCCTAGATGTTCTGAGGAATCGGCAGATCTGATTCATATGCTGTGGCACTGTTCGGCATTGACTATGTATTGGGGGAAGATCATCACTGCTGTTCAATCTGCTTATTTAGTATAAAGCCTAAGCGCTCCCATAGTCTGCATTTTGGGGTATATTTCCGAGTTCATGCTTGGTTATAAAAAGGCTGTTTTTCAGAAAAGGGGGTGTCCTCTTAAATATGAAAAGCTGTGGGAACAGTGGCTTGCGTATGAGTAGCGTTTTAGACAGTCAGAGTAGATGTAAACAACACCGGAAAAGGGGGGGGGGGAGATTTTGCAGATTGGTAGATGGGGTGGTTTCAGATCATTGTTTTTATTTATGTATGGTTGCACATATACTCTGCCTCCGTTTACCCCAGTATGTTATTTCAATTGTAACACTGTATATTGCATTTTCGCTTGTTATATGGTGTAATTGCACTGATCATATAATATTGATTAAAAAAATCTGATAAAAAAAAAAAAGAGGGGGGCCAATCACAGGATTAATCTGAGATTAGTAGTAGTAATGTTCTGAAGTAGGTTTCCAACATCTGACTAATAGAGTCGTAGAGCAGGGCAGCTCCAGAACGTATGGAGTATATTTCCAGGAGATCTTTGGCAGCGGCAGCATTTCTTTTCTACATTTGGAAAGGAATGATTAAGTTTGGCGGGGTTTAGTACCATTTAGGGTCCATTCACACGTCCGTTGTTTCTTTCCTGATCTGTTCCGTTTTTTTGCGGAACAGATCTAGACCAGATCTGGACCCATTCATTTTCAATGGGTCCTGAAAAAAAACCTGACATTGTGCTGTCCGATTTTTTTTTTTTTTTCAGGACCCATTGAAAATGAATGGGTCCAGATCTAGTCCAGATCTGTTCCGCAAAAAACAGAACAGATCAGGAAAGAAACAACGGACGTGTGAATGGAGCCTTAGTCAGCAATTTGTGGTAGCCCTCGAAGAGGCCTGACCAGGCTGTGGATTTATAAGTAATTGCAGCCTGCCAATCTTCTTTTCTATAAGAGTTCTGAATATCTTTTTCCCATTTTATCATATTTGCTCTTTTATTAAAAGATAGCTCTCCCATAATAGTTCTATATAGTAAACTAGTGGGAGTCTGAATGTCCCCGTTTGGAAAGAAGAGATAATTATACAGAGAGAGCGGGAGAGAAATTGTCTTGTGAGGGACTTTCCTCAAAAAGTGGGAAATTCTAAAGTAGTCAAATTGTTTTGAATTAGGAATTGCATATATAAACTGCATAGAAGAAAAAGATCTCTCTGTGCTGCCGTCATATAAGTCTCTTAGCAAATAAATACCTCAATTTTTTCCAGATCGACAAGGATATGTCTGGTAAAAAAAAAAATACTCTAAAACGCTAACATATCTAAAGGAAGGGGGATATCTTTCTTAGGGCTGTTTCACACGAGCGGATGCCGTGTGTGACATCCGCTCCGTGAATGACAGCCAAGACCCGATGCGAACTGCAGAAGCACGGAGCATTAACATGATTGATAATGCTCCGTGCCTCTCTGTGACCTCTTTACTACGAAATCACAATGACAACTTTATCTCACTGTGATTTCGTAGTAAAGAGATCACAGAGAGGCACGGAGCATTATCAATCATGTTAATGCTCCGTGCCTCTGCAGTCTGCATCGGGTCTTGGCTGTCATTCACGGAGCGGATGTCACGCACGGCATCCGCTCGTGTGAAACAGCCCTTAGGACCATCATTGTGGATGTTTTTGAGTATGGATTTCCAAATGTGATTGGAGGCCTTCAGTGACCTAGCTGAGGGGAGAGGGAACTTTGGAACAATAGCATGAACTAAAAGTAGAGTGATGAGTGATCTATCCTCATTAATTTTTTTTCTATTAACGGCCAGCCTGTTATATGGTCTTGTCTACACCACAATCTCAGTTGTTTTAAATAGGATTGTTTCATAGTAATGTTGAAGATTTGGGACTCCCAATCCTCCATTCCTACTATAGGAGTATAGAATGGATGCCGCAACTCTATGGTTATCAATTCCCCAAATGAAGGTGAGCATTTTGTCTTTTGCACTTACTTAGTAGTAGCTTATTTGGTAATGGGATCGCTAAAGTGCGGAAGTAGTAGAGAATTTTTGGAAGTACCATCACAATGCGTCCTAGCCAAGTGAGTTTCATTTTAGTGTATCTAGCCAGTTTTACCTGTAAGAGTTGTATAAGATATCTTTTAGAGATATCTTTTATCTGCTAGAGAGTAATTTAGAGAGGGAAACATTCCTAAGTAAGTTATGGAAGATGTTGCCTATTGGAATGGGAATTCCTTCTCTATCGCCTCTCTTAAGGATAGTGGCACCTTCATAGCAAGTATTTGAGATTTATTTTCATTGATCTTATTATAGGAGATGTCTCCGACTGTTTGAATAATGCTTATAGCTGCCTTTAATACGGGCAAGGGATCTGATAAAGTCAGTATCACATCATCAGCAAAAAGTCCCAGCTTGCGTTGTCTATTCCCAGCCGGGATGCCTCTGATTTCTTGTGACATCCACATTTTTTCCGCAAAAGGCTCATCACCATCAGGAAAAGGAAGAGAGTGTGTAATTGGTGATGTGGAATGGTGCAGAGAATGTGCCATTCACTAAGACACGGGCAGATGGCTGAGTATATAAGGCTTGTATAGCTTGAAGGATAAGGCCTTGAAAGCCAAATTTAGTCAAGACCGCAAATGCAAATTCCCAATAGATACGGTCGTACGCCTTCACATCACTGTTTCTCCTTTCCGTTCTCCGGCTCTGTTGAGAAACAGGAGAACGGAAAAGGACGGATTCTGCAGATAACCGAGACCTAACTGAGCGTAACAGAGCCTAAATACCCAATAGACTATAATGGGGTCCGTTCGGTGTACGCTCAGAACATTATTTTTGAGCGGAGACGAAAGTCCTGCATCACCTTAACCTCCATGTTGGGGCAATGGGGTATGAGTTTTTAGTGACTTATATAAACTAATTGGTGTTTTTTGATTTGAGAAGTCTCAAAAGCTTGGAGAACAGGAAGAACATAAGTGAATATGTACATAAAAACATTGAGAAAACATATCGGAAACAACATTTGTTGTTACTCGTAATAAATTGGGGACCTGTAAACTCTGGGTCCTAAATAATTTATGGAGCCCCTATCCTCTAAACGGGTTAAGTTCTAGGGATCTGTTGCATGAGCTGAAAGTCAGTTGCCTCAGTGGTCCAGTCCGGTGGTAAGTGTGACAGATTTTTGTTGCTGGGCTGTTTCTTCACTGAAGAGTCAAGGATCTTCCAGGCGTTCAGAAGGGCTTCACCGTCTTCCAGGGTTTTTAGAACATGGATCTTCTCCTCCTTGTAAATTGGGAGTTTAAGCGGGAATCCCCATCTATACGGGATTTTCATCTCTCTCAGTACACTTGTGATTGGAGAAAATGTTTTCCTCGCTTGTATGGTCGCCTGGTATAAATCAGAGTAGATTTGGATTTTCTGGTATGGATGTGGCAAACCTTTGCTTTTTTTGGGCTACAGAGATCAAGGCTTCTTTAATATGATAAAAGTAAAACCTGGCAATAGCGTCTTTAGGAAGAGATTCTGATATATTCTTTGATTTATGAAGATTGTGGGTGCGATCTATGAGAAAAAAAACTGAGGTTCTGCATCAGGTAGGGCTACCTTTTAATAGATCTTGGAGGTATTGAGTAAGATCATGAGAGGCTACCAATTCAGGAATACCTCTGAATTTTAAGTTATTCCGCCTGCTTCTGTCCTCCAAGTCAGCCATCTTGGCTTTCAAGGCAGTGACTTCATCTTCAAGAGAGTAGTGTACATCAATCAGTTCATTATGAGATTTTGTAAGTTCTCCCATCTTATTTTCAATATGATCCATCTTGATCCTATATCGTCTATTGAGGCAGTAATGGCTGAGGCAACATGTTGTAATTGGGATGTGAGAGAGTGATGTAAGGCAAATATTATGGATTTTATAATGTCCTCTGAAGCTTCTTGATAAGAGATGAAGTCTTGGAGGGGATCTGCCGTTATATCTAACCCAGTAAGTATGGCGTTGGCAGACTTGGTAGGTGTGCTGGTATTCTGGTGTGGGGGACTAGAAGGTGGCTTAGACGCTGGATCGCTCACCGCATGGACAGGCACCCTCTTTCCTCCGTCACCAGACCTGACCCTCGCCTCATCTCTTGCGCGGCAAAAAAGTCCATGAGGCGACAGAGCCCTGGGCGAGCTGACTTCTTTTGGGTCTTCATATCTCCAGCAGGTGCTGTTGAGAAATTTTGAGTTGGGTAGGTCCTCTAGGATTGCTTTGGGGTCGCTTTAGAGGGAACTGTACCGGAGCTCTTTCACAGTGCAGCCATCACCGTCGAGCTGCAGGCCATGCACCCCCAAGTTGCAATAAACTTTGAGTCATCTTCTTTGTTACATCTGTTCCTGAGAAAATCAATATAGCCACCATAGTACCAGCTATAGAGTTGTCACCCAGCTATCAAGCCCTCTCATTGGGAAATCTCCTGGGAACTGGGAGTGTGGGTTGAGTGCACATGAAGACTTTCCTCTGGTGTCTCCTGATCCAACAGGGCAAGAATCCAACAAAAATCCATGCTAAATCATCCAATCAGTGTTAAATATGTCTTCCCCCCCAACTCGCCCAGTGTCCATTAAGGTGCATGTTGAAGGGGGGTGTCAAAACGACAAGTACCAACAGTGCTTGCCTAGTCTGGCCTCAAGCATCGGCCCAAGTCCCCTGCTGCAACGTGCAGAAGATCCAATGAGTATACAGACCTCTGGAGGGCATTTACCTCATCCATCACATGCATTGCAGAAACTGTGCACCAGAAATGGTGGGTGGTAAATCCGAGGCAGAAAATCTGAGCTAAACACTGTGTTTGTCTAACTCTTTCCATTAGTTGGGGAACCGGCCCACAGAGTGCCAGGAAAACCTATACCTGCTGCTCCTCCAAGAACCATGCATACTCATTTGCTCAGTTGTGACTGGTACACAGTGCTACAAATGGCGTGACATGTAGGAGGAATACATTTTTGAAAATACCACCATCTTCAGATATTTTCCTCCAACCTTCACAAAAAGGGGACAAGGAACCAGTGAGTCCAAATGAAACCTGAATTCTGCTTCGTTCTACTCCGTCGGCATCAGCTGTATGGTGAATCCCCAGGTAAGTTCTCAGATTGGAGCTCTCACCGGTCGGGCCTTGCAATCCGCCAGGCGAAAGCTTCCATCGGTGTGTTGAAGAATCGGGAAGCATCTACAACTCTCACAGCCTGGAAGGATAAGCCATGGAATATGGTAATTTCAGATCTCTCAGCTGTCGTTTCACAGCGGTGAAAGTTGCCCTGCGCTTCTGGAGTCCCGCAGAAAAATTGGGAAATAAGATTTGAAAATACCAATATAATGTTAACTCTTACTTGCGGCGAGCTAGTTGTAGAATTTGATCTCTATCCGAAGAATTAAGTAGGTCGAGCCAATAAAGGTCTTTGAGGTGCCCCTGGCAGCAGTGGTTTGGCTGTGACAACTGCAAAGACTGAGGAGAAAATGTAATCTGGAAAGGTAGACCTCAGCCACGTGGCCATAAACTCACATGGGTTGTTGCCCTGCACTCTCTCCGGGTGTCCGATCATGCGCAAATTGTTGCGGTGCAGCCGATTCTCATAGTCGTCGCACTTTACTAAGGCAGATAGTTGCACAGGAATGGGATTGGACATCCTGTCTCTGGAGACCTAAATCCACCTTTTACCTCCTCCATCTTCCCAGACAGTGAGGAGCGACAGACGGCAATAGCCTGAAGTAGCTGTTCAGTAACCTGTTACAGGGTAGGCTCGGGCTCCCGCTCAGGTTCCATAGCAGGGGTAGATGGAACATCCTGCGTAGCCGCCGCAGTCACGTACGCCTGTGAGCTGGCACCATCTTGCTGCTCGGGTCGGGCATACTCCCGGAGCTTTTCTGCAGCAGACAAGGCTTTGTAACGGGACATTCTCAGCTCTCGGGTCTTTCCCGATCTTCTCCCCACTGTAGAGTGAATGTTTGCGGCTTGGGAAGTTCAGGATAATGGAGAAGTTAGGGTTACAGTAGCGGAGTTCTTCTAAGCGCGTCTGCTCATGTCAGCTACCGGCCACGCCCCCCGGCCACGTTTAATATAAGCGTAATTTAAATAATGTCATTTTCTGACGACCCATTCCCTTTAAGAAATATCACACCAGCCACAGTAGGAATGTGGAGAGCACATCCTTTCTGTTCACATTATTTGGAGATTTGGATTGAAATCCAGGCCAACTACTCATTTTTGAAAAAGCATTTGTCACCATGATCAACCCTGTTTAAACCAGGCAGGGTTGATAATGGTGAATAAAATGAGCCCTCTGGTGCTGCAAAGGAATGTACTGTTACAGCATAATTATTGCTTTCATTTTGAAATGAAGTGATCAGTGCACCAAGTGCCTGGCCTATCCCCTTTGAGCACCTCTTCACCCCCTCCTCTACCCGATCACCACTCCCCTTCGTGGCCTGTTTAATAGGAACAGGCAATTATTCTCACTGTTTAGATGCCAGCAAAAATTAATTGGCGCATGTACGCCTGGAGGCTCTGTGGAGAGCTGCATTGTGCAAGTGGCAATGATGACTCCGGTACTTGGGCTGTGCAGATCTCGGAGCAGGGAGAGCCTGTTTTATGGTTTTATGGTTTTTATATTTCTGGCCATTTCACAATTAGTGAACCATTACAATGGTTAGATTAATAATCTTCTTTCCCCTTGCATAATTTTGTTTAATAAATATCCCCACATTATGTAACCTACTACTATGTTCCTCCTTCTCGCCCTATATATCAGAGGTTACTCACTGAAATCCAAACTTTATAAGCACCCACACCCTGGTGAAGTCATTATATAAACACCGTAAGTAAGGATGTTATCACGGTGAATAAACCACGGAAAAAAAAAATGATCTTGCGATGTAGTAATGGTCTGAAACCACAAATGAACAGATTAGTCAGTTTGATATGCATCTAAGTTAATAGCTGTCTGACATCTACCTTTGGCAGCCATATTGGCTACTTATGTCACCAGGTAACACAGGCTGCACCTCCCCGTCTCTCTTAGAGCTTGTTCACACGAACGTAAGGGGCCCGTGCTGTGGACCGCAAATTGCGGTCCGCAATGCATGGGCACCTGCCATGGACCAGCCGCATGCGGATCGTGGACCCATTTACTTGAATGGGGTCCGCGATCCATCCGTTCCGCAAAAAGATAGAGCAAGTTCTATTTTTTTGCAGTGCGGATGCATGGAACCGAACCCCACGGAAGCACTCGGTAGTGCTTCCGTGGGGTTCCGTTCCATGCTTCCGTTCAGTTCCGGACCGCATCTCTGGATTTGCGGACCCATTCCAGCGAATGGGTCCGCATCCATGATGCGGAATGCACACGGCAGTGTTGAATGAGCCTTTAGGTCTTCCTGGAAGTCGGTTACAAGGAGAAAACACTACCTTATTTCTTTTACTGTGCACTCATTATCACTCAGTAAGCGGGACTTCACTATGTCGGGCCGTCTCTTCTTTCATTCTTAGGAGACTAGAGCCTCGATATATGTGAGAACCGAAGCTATATATTTGAGGAACTATATCCAAAAGACACTCCTTGTGTACTATGAATGTGAACTCTACTAAAATTTAAGCTGCGTGGTTTCTATTCATTTATGATAAATATAACCAGCTGCGTGTGGCATAACTAGGTAAAGGTCCCATTACACTGATCAGTTGAGCAGACAATTGTCAGGAAGGAGGCCTTCCTTCCTGACAATAGTCTGCTTGTCCATGAAGGAGACCACTGCGTTTACATGAAGTGATCTCCTCAACAGTATCATCCCTCGTCCCCATACAGAATCATTGCTTGCCTGCAGCAGACTGCTGCTTAGACGGCACGATCTGCTGCCGGCAAACAATGATTTATTAGCCGATTTAACGAGTGTTTTGCTCAATTCACCGCACAACAATGATTTTGCTACTGAGAGAAAAACGTGATTTATACTAAAATGAGCGCAGTTTCAAAATATGAACTCGGAATTTGCCTGACATGTCTAGATTTTAACCCCTTAAGGACCCTGGCATTTTCCATTTTAGCGTTTTAGTTTTTCACTCCCCGCCTTCCCATAGTCCTAACTTTTATATTTTTCCATTCACATAGACTTATGAGGGCTTATTTTTTTGCGGGACAAGTTGTACTTTCTAATGGCACCATTTACGGTTGCATACCATGTAGTAGGAAGAGGGAAAGAAATTCCAAATAGGGTAGAATTGTGAAAAAATGCAATTCTGATAAAGGTTTTTATTTTTTTTACACTGTACACTATGCGGTAAAATTGACCTGTTATCTTCATTCTCCAGGTCAGTACGGTTACAACGATACCACACTTGTATAATTTTTCTTGCATTTAAATACTTTAAAAAATTAAAACCTTTTGATAATGTGTGTGGGTTTTTTTTAATAACCATATTCTGACCCCTATACAGGGAGATCAGAATTATTAGGCAAGTTGTATTTTTGAGGATTAATTTTATTATTGAATAACAACCATGTTCTCAATGAACCCAAAAATCTCATTAATATCAAAGCTGAATATTTTTGGAAGTAGTTTTTAGTTTGTTTTTTAGTTTTAGCTATTTTATAGGGATATCTGTGTGTGCAGGTGAATATTACTGTGCATCATTATTAGGCAACTTAACAAAAAACAAATATATACCCATTTCAATTATTTATTTTTACCAGTGAAACCAATATAACATCTCAACATTCACAAATATACATTTCTGACATTCAAAAACAAAACAAAAACAAATCAGTGACCAATATAGCCACCTTTCTTTGCAAGGACACTCAAAAGCCTGCCATCCATGGATTCTGTCAGTGTTTTGATCTGTTCACCATCAACATTGCGTGCAGCAGCAACCACAGCCTCCCAGACACTGTTCAGAGAGGTGTACTGTTTTCCCTCCTTGTAAATCTCACATTTGATGATGGACCACAGGTTCTCAATGGGGTTCAGATCAGGTGAACAAGGAGGCCATGTCATTAGATTTTCTTCTTTTATACCCTTTCTTGCCAGCCACGCTGTGGAGTACTTGGACGCGTGTGATGGAGCATTGTCCTGCATGAAAATCATGTTTTTTCTTGAAGGATGCAGACTTCTTCCTGTACCACTGCTTGAAGAAGGTGTCTTCCAGAGACTGGCAGTAGGACTGGGAGTTGAGCTTGACTCCATCCTCAACCCGAAAAGGCCCCACAAGCTCATCTTTGATGATACCAGCCCAAACCAGTACTCCACCTCCACCTTGCTGGCGTCTGAGTCGGACTGGAGCTCTCTGCCCTTTACCAATCCAGCCACGGGCCCATCCATCTGGCCCATCAAGACTCACTCTCATTTCATCAGTCCATAAAACCTTAGAAAAATCAGTCTTGAGATATTTCTTGACGTTTCAGCTTGTGTGTCTTGTTCAGTGGTGGTCGTCTTTCAGCCTTTCTTACCTTGGCCATGTCTCTGAGTATTGTACACCTTGTGCTTTTGGGCACTCCAGTGATGTTGCAGCTCTGAAATATGGCCAAACTGGTGGCAAGTGGCATCTTGGCAGCTGCACGCTTAACTTTTCTCCGTTCATGAGCAGTTATTTTGCGCCTTGGTTTTTCCACACGCTTCTTGCGACCCTGTTGACTATTTTGAATGAAACGCTTGATTGTTCGATGATCACGCTTCAGAAGCTTTGCAATTTTGTGAGTGCTGCATCCCTCTGCAAGATATCTCACTATTTTTGACTTTTCTGAGCCTATCAAGTCCTTCTTTTGACCCATTTTGCCAAAGGAAAGGAAGTTGCCTAATAATTATGCACACCTGATATAGGGTGTTGATGTCATTAGACCACACCCCTTCTCATTACAGAGATGCACATCACCTAATATGCTTAATTGGTAGTAGGCTTTCGAGCCTATACAGCTTGGAGTAAGACAACATGCATAAAGAGGATGATGTGGTCAAAATACTAATTTGCCTAATAATTCTGCACTCCCTGTAACTGTTTTGTAGTTATGTGTACGGGGCTGTGTGAGGGCTAATTTTTTGCAGGTTGATCTGTTCTTTTCAGTGATGCCAATTTGAAGTGTGTGCGACTTTTTGATCACTTTTATAAAAAAATTATTGGGTAGTTAAAGTGACCAAAAAATGGCAAATTGGCTGTTTTTTTTTATTTTATTTTTTTTCCATATGCTATTAATAGTGATATTTTAATAGTATGGGCATTTTCGCACGTGGCGATGCCCATGATGTGTGTTTTTATTTATATAGTTTAAGTATTTTTATTTTAACTCTTTCAAGACCACGCTAGTCTTTTGTTTTCTCGTCACATATTGTACTTCAAGACAGTGGTGAAATTTAGTAAAAATAAATAAATAAATCATTTTTTTTAATAAAAATACCAAATTTACCAAAAATGTGGAAAAATTAGCAAATTTCAATTTCTCTACTTTTATAATAGACATACCTCCAAAAATAGTTATTACTTTACATTTACCATATGTCTACTTCATGTTTGGATCATTTTGTGAATGCCTTTTTATTTTTTGTGGACGTTAGAAGTTTAGAAGCAAATCTTGAAAATTTTGGGGAAATTTCCAAAATCTACTTTTTAAGGACCAAGTCACTGTGAGCTTGCATAATAGAAACCACCTGAAAATGACTCCATTTTAGAAACTACACCTCTCAAGGTATTCAAAACTGATTTTTACAAACTTTGTTAACCCAAGAATTAAAGGAAAATGGATATGACATTTCAGAATTTACTTTTGGCAGATTTTCCATTTTAATCTATTTTTTTCAAGTAACAAAGCAAGGGTAAACAGCCAAACAAAACTCAATATTTATTACCCCGATTCTGTAGATTACAGAAACACCCCATTTGTAATCGTAAACTGCTGTTCGGGCGCAGAAGGAAAGGAATGCCATATGATTTTGTGGAGGGCCATGTCACATTTGCACCCCTAGAGTAGAAACTTAAAAAAAAAGACCCCATTTTGGAAACTACAGGATAAGGCTACATGCACACGACCGTATTTTGTTTGTGTCCGATCCATTATTTTTGCGGATAGGATGCGGACCCATTCATTCCAATGGGTCCGCAAAAAAACACAGACAGCACACCGTGTGCTGTCCGCATCAGTGTGTCCGTTCCGTTGCTCCGCTAAAAAAAATAGTGCATGTCCTATTTTTTTTCTAGTTTGCGGACAAGGATAGGCATTATTACAATAGATCCGCAAAAAAATTGGATGCCATACGGAATGTCATCCGTTTTTTTTTTTTGCGGAACCGCAATTTACGGACTGCAAAACACACACGATCGTGTGCATGTAGCCTAAGGTGGCAGTTTTGTTGGTACTATTTTAGGGTACATATGATTTTTGGTTGCTCTATGTTGCACTTTTTGTGAGGCAAGGTAACAAAAAATAGCTGTTTTGGCACAATTTTTATTTTTTGTTACTTACAATGTTCATCTGACAAGTTAGATCATGAGCTATTTTTATAGAACAGGTTGTTACGGATGCGACACTACCAAATATGACTACTTCTTTTGATTGTTTCAGTTTTACATAATAAAGCATTTTATTTTTTTTGGGGGGGGGGGGAGACTGTCTTATGTAGGGTCTTATTTTTTGCGGGATGAGATGACTGACTGATTTGTATGATTTTGGGGTGCGTATGACTTTTTGATCGCTTGGTAGTACACTTTTTGTGTTGTAAGGTGACAAAAAATGGCTTCTTTTACACCTTTTGTTTTTTACTGTGTTCACCTGAGGGGTTAGATCCTGTTATATTTTTATACAGCAGGTAATTACCGATGTGGCGATAACTAATATGTATACTTTATTTAATAAAGTTTTACACAATAACAGCATTTTTGAAACAAAAAAAAAATCATGTTTTAGTGTCTCCATATTCTGAGAGTCAGTTTTATTGTTTGTTTTTTGGGGGCGATTGTCTTAGGTAGGGTCTCATTTTTGCGGGATGAGATGACTGGTATGATTTTGGGGTGTGTATGACTTTTTGATTGCTTGGTATTGCACAGTTTGTGATGTAAGGTGAGAAAAAATTGCTTCACTAATATTTATGAAACAAAAAAATAAAATCATGTTTTAGTGTCTTCATAGTCTGGGAACCTTAGTTTATTTCTAATTTTTTGGGTGATTGTTTTAGGTTGGGGGCTAATTTTTTGCAGGGATGAGGTGACAGACAGATTGATACTATTTTGGTGGGGAAACGCCTTTTTGATCGCTTGGTGTTGCATTTTTAGCGATGTAAGGTGACCAAAAAATGTAGTTTTTTTTAAGCACAGTTTTTATTTTACTTTTTTGACAGTGTTCACCTGAGGGGTTAGATCATGTGATATTTTTTATAGAGCCGATCTATACAAATGTGGCGATATGTTATATGTCTACTTTTCTTTTTTCTTTCTTTCTATTTTTAACTTTTTTTTTGTTTTACTTTATTTTGGAAAAAGGCCCTTTTTTTTTTCTCTTTTACTTTAAACTTCATTTTTTTCTGATTTAAAAAAATAAATAAAAAAAATCTTTTTTTCACTTTATTTTACTTTTTATATTTTTTTTCCACTTCGGGACTTCACCTTTCAGAGTTTTATCCCTGTTTCAATTCAGTACAATACATTCTGTATTGTACTGAATTGAACTGTCAGCCTCTCACACAGTGAGAGGCTGACAGTTGCCTAGAAGACCCAGCGCTCAGACAGGATCTCCTGGGCTTCCGTTGGCTGGCAGCTCCGATGCCTGTGTAAGGCATCGGGGCTGACATAGCAAACATAGCAACCATCGACCCCCTGCCAGCACAGCGCGGGGGTAGGGCGATGGAGTCAAAGGGAGCCCCTTCCCTCTGTATACCCTGCACGTGCCGCGGTCAGCGCTGACCGCCGCACGTGTAGGGGTTAATCCGCTGGCCTCACCGCACACAGCGATGCCGGCGGATGCAGCAGGGGCCCGATCTCAGCCGGGGAATGCTGTTACCGGAGCGGAAGTGCGCGACTTCCGCTTCCGGACTGCACACATGCCTCACATTTGACCACGGCATCTGAAAGGGAAAATGTATGCGATCAGCCTTATGGCTGATCACATATATGTGCCGCGGGTCTCTGCTATTTAAAATAGCATAAATCCGGGTGGCTATGGCACCCGCTGCACGTGTAATTGGGCGCCATGTTTGGGGACCGGACTTCCGACGTTCATGTACGGTGTAGGTCCTTAACCCTTTCAGGACCAAGCCATTTTTTACCTTAAAGACCAGGCTATTTTTTGCAAATCTGACCAGTGTCAGTTTATGTGTGCATAACTTTAAAACACTTTTACTTATCCAGGCCGTTCTGAGATTGTTTTTTTGTCCCATATTGTACTTCATGACACTGGTAAAATGAAGTCAAAAAATTTTTTTTTTTTTTGCACAAAAAAATACCAAATTTACCCAAAATTTGGAAAAATTAGCAAATTTAAAAGTTTGTTTCTCTACTCCTGTAATACATAGTAATACCCCTAAAAATTGTGATGACTTTACATTCCCCATATGTCTACTTCATGTTTGGATCATTTTGGGAATTACATTTTATTTTTTGGGGACGTTACAAGGCATAGAAGTTTAGAAGCATTTTTCGGAAAATTTCCAAAACCCAATTTTTAGGGACCACTACAGCTCTGAAGTCACTTTGTGAGGCTTACATAATTGAAACCACCCAAAAATGACCCCATCTAAGAAACTACACCCCTCAAGGTATTCAAAACTGATTTTACAAACTTCGTTAACCCTTTAGGGGTTGCACAAGAGTTATTGGCAAATGGGGATGAAATTTGAGAATTTCATTTTTTTGCCTAATTTTCCATTTTAACCCATTTTTTCCACTAACAAAGCAAGGGTTAACAGCCAAACAAGACTGTATCTTTATTGCCCTGACTCTGCCGTTTACAGAAAAACCCCATATGTGGCCGTAAACTACTGTACGGGCACACAGCGGGGCGTAGAGTGAAAGGTGCGCCGTATGGTTTTTGGAAGCCAGATTTTGCTGGACAGTTTTTTTGACACCATGTCCCATTTGAAGCCCCCTGATGCACCCCTAGAGTAGAAACTCCATAAAAGTGACCCCATCTAAGAAACTACACCCCTCAAGGTATTCAAAACTGATTTTACAAACGTTGTTAACCCTTTAGGTGTTCTACAAGAGTTATTGGCATATAGAGATGAAATTTCAGAATTTCAATTTTTGGGCAAATTTTCCATTTTACTATTTTTTTTTCCAGTTACAAAGCAAAGTTTAACAGCCAAACAAAACTAATTATTTATGGCCCTGATTCTGTAGTTTACAGAAACACCCCATATGTGGTCGTAAACCGCTGTACGGGCACATGTCCCATTTGAAGCCCCCCTGATGCACCCCTAGGTTAGAAACTCCAAAAGAGTGACCCCATTTTGGAAACTATGGGATAAGGTGGCAGTTTTGTTGGTACTATTTTAGGGTATATATGATTTTTGGTTGCTCTATATTACACTTTTTGTGAGGCAAAGTAACAAAAAATAGAAATTCTGAAATTTCATCTCCATTTGCCACTAACTCTTGTGGAACACTTAAAGGGTTAACACAGTTTGTAAAATCAGTTTTGAATACCTTGAGGGGTGTAGTTTCCAAAATGGGGTCACTTTTTGGAGTTTCTACTCTAGGGGTGCATCAGGGGGCTTCAAATGGGACATGGTGTCAAAAATACCAGTCCAGCAAAAACTGCCTTCCAAAAACCATATGGCATTCCTTTCCTTCTGTGCCCTGCCGTGTGGCCATACAGCAGTTTACGACCACATATGGGGCATTTATATAAACTACAGAATCAGGCCAATAAATATTGAGTTTTATTTGGCTGTTAACCCTTGCTTTGTTACGGGAAAAAATTGATTAAAATTGAAAATTTCCCAAAAAATAGGTGTTTTGGCACTGTTTTTATTTTTTATTTGCAACGTTCATCTGACAGGTACGATTATGTGCTATTGTTATAGAGCAGGTTCCTACGGACGTGGCAATACCTAATATGTCTACCTTTTTTTAATTTATCTAGGTTTTCCACAATAAAATCATTTTTGAAACAAAATAAATCATGTTTTAGTGTCTCTATAGTCTGAGAGCCATAGTTTTTTAAGTTTTTAGTCGATTGTCTCAGGTTGGGTATCATTTTTGCGGGATGAGATGACGGTTAGATTGGTACTATTTTGGGGTGCATATGACTTTTTGATCGCTTGCTATTACACTTTTTGTGATGTAAGGTAACAAAAAAATTGCTTTTTTGACACCGTTTATATTTAATTTTTTTTACAGTGTTCACCTGAGGGGTTAGGTCATGTGGTATTTTTATAGAGCAGGTTCTTACGGACGTGGCAATACCTAATATGTCTACCTTTTTTTAATTTATCTAGGTTTTACACAATAATATCATTTTTGAAACAAAAAAAATCATGTTTTAGTGTCTCCATAGTCTGAGAGCCATAGTTTTTTCAGTTTTTAGGCGATTGTCTCATGTAGGGGCTCATTTTTTGCGGGATGAGGTGACTGTTTGATTGGCACTATTTTGGTGTACATGCGACTTTTTTGATCACTTTTATTATCTTTTTTGGGAAGTAAGGTGGGCAAAATTTCTATTTCCTCATAGTTTTTATTTTTTTTATTTTTATGGCGTTCACCGTGCGGGGAAAGTAACATGATTGTTTTATAGATCAGGTCGTTACGGACGCGGCGATACCTAATATGTGTAGCGTTTTTTATTTATTTTATTTTTATTCAGTGATAAATGTTTTTTTTTTATCTTTTACTTTTTTCACTTTTTTTTACATTTTTTTTGACCCAGACCCACTTGGTTCTTGAAGATCCAGTGGGTCTGATGTCTGTATAATACAGTACAGTACAATATACTATACAGTACTGCACTGTATTTTACTAACACTGAACAGATCTATGCTTTCAGCACAGATCTGTTCAGCACCATGGACAGCAGGACGCTTGAGCAGGCATCCTGTTGCCATGGGAACCTTCCCCGTCTGTCACAACTGCGCAGACGGGGAAGGGTGAGGACTGGGGTGTCGGGGGGCTGTCTGGGGGCTCTCTCCCTCTCCCATCGGGGGGCTGCAAAGGCACAGCAGCCCCCCTATCGGAGAGGGAGGGAGCTCCCTGACCGATGACAGTTAACCTTTTCCATACAGCGGTCCGTACGCGATCCCGCCTGCCGCACCTCCCGCACCGCCCGCAACCCTCCCCCTGCACCACCCGCCCACATAATACCATTCAGGGGTGCAGGGGGGGGGGGGGGTAAAAAAACGTTATTTGGGGAATTTTCGCGATCCCGCCTGCCGCACCTCCCGCACCGCCCTCAACCCTCCCCCTGCACCACCCGCCCACATAATACCATTCAGGGGTGCAGGGGGGGGGGGGTAAAAAAACGTTATTTGGGGAATTTTAAAGTTTCTGATCACTGCGGTCAGGGACCGCAAAGATCAGAAACGACATAAAGCGCTAAAAAACCGCAGGTCTGAATTGACCTGCGGTTTGAAGCAATCGCCGATACGGGGGGGTCACAGGACCCCCCTCGGCATTGACACTGGGTGCCTGGCTGTGTGTAACAGCCGGCACTCAGCGCTGTCACCATGTCTGCAGACATGGTGACAGTTTAATGCCATGACGAATATACTCGTCATGGAGCACTAACTAGCAGTGCTTTATGACGAGTATACACGTCATAGGTCGGGAAGGGGTTAAAGGGTTAAGTACATGCAAAGCCTATTCAGTTATAATATTAATGCATTATATTGGAAATATTCCAATGGACATGTCCAGACCTGTTCGGACGCACTCAGGCTGATGTCAGCAGTAAGTTTATAAGGCAAGCTGAACAGATTTTGATAAAGTGATCTGTTATAGTGCTATCAGTTTTGAAACTTGAGATGGATAAATGCAAATGTGTAAACGATCCAGACAATTTCTGCTACATATGTCGCAAATACACTACTTATGATCAGTGCAAGAACCTGACAAAACGAGTGCGTCTTGCAGTTTGGGATGCATTTGTGCTAGTAGTGCAGAACTTCCTTGGGAACAGACTAGCTGCAAAGTATGCTGAATTAGTAGACAGCATGCTTACAGCATATGAACAATTTGGCTGCTGAATGTCATTGAAAGTGCATTTCTTACATTCCCATCTTGATTTTTTCCCACCCAATTTGGAACACGTAAGTGACGAAGATTTAGAGCAGTTCAATAAAGATATTTCTTTTTTTTTTAAATCAGATAATTTTTATTTGACTTTTTTGAAAATCACAAAAATACAAAGGAAACTAGTCTGCACAGTATACATGCAACAGTTGATGACAAAAATACCATAGCATTACAAGATCGGACAAATATTTACTTTCATGAGTAGCCCAAGTAACATCAACCATGGTACCAGAAGTACATAAAATCACATAATCTAGTTACAAAGTATGCCTGGCACAGAACCGCATTTCCCATCCAATAATTTATAAACATAAGCCCAATTCTCCCCACCTACCCTAGCGATGGAGCGGATCCGAACTCCATAATTGGTCGTCCAATTAGTATATCAAAGGCATAGCCATTGGTGTACTCCTCCTATCTGTTTAGCAGACCTCTTCACACCCGACCTACATAGTACTACACACCTTCATACAGCATACGTCCAGCGCTAAATAGGATAGAGGAGATAGAAAGCACACATAAACAAGAACTGTGTCTCTACCTACCCCATAGTCCAACTACGAGAAGAGGCTAAACCGGACACTGTATCCTACATTTGTCCCAGTTATCCCATATTTTGTTAAACTTCACAACACAGTTTCTTTTAACATACACCCCTTTCTCTAAGCATATTATATCTGACATTCTATTGAGGAATTCTGCCCTAGTCGGAGATTAAGGTCTAAGCGAAATTCTAGCTATTAGTTTCCTAGCTTGAAATAGCAGACGCTGTACTCCCAGACTGTGATGCCGATCTTTGCTGTCTACTATCCCGCCCACACATGTTCTCGGTCCAGACGGAACCGCAATATTATATGCGTCTTTTATTAGGGCCAGAACCGCGGACCAAAAGTTCCGGAGCATAAAGATATTTCTACAATGGAGAACCGGTATCAAGGCTGCTGGAATCCCAACATGATGGGGGACTACTGCTGGTTTTTGGAACGGGAAAATATGACTGTTCACAAAAGCAGATGCCTGAACCACTTTTTAACAGTACTGGGCCTTGCTCAAGTAAGACCTTTTAAACTGAAAAACAAGACTTTTTGAAATTTTGTTATTCCATTACATTTTCATACAGTGTTTACTACGCAAACTTTGATGTAGATCAAGTAATTGTCGCAGTAAAACTTTCCAAGTGCTGAATTCATTTAGGCATACTTATGCATAGCAAAATTTTGTGACGTGTTACAACAATTCTGACTTTAAATTTGTAATCCACACACCCGATTTTAGTATAGGACAAATGGTTTTTGCCCAGTAGCAGACGAAAAAAAAGAAAAACAAAGTTTTTTGTTGTTGTTGCGTGGTATAATTCACAGCATGAAAAGATATATATAATTTGTAGGAGGTATAACTGTATATCACTGAATAATTTTCCTACTAAAACTTAACTTTTATATTGATACAAATTTAAAATAAGCCCCACAATGAGAATTTAGATAGCTGCATATATACAGTAAATTTGTGTATTTGAACAGACAATAGATGTACAAACTTTCAGATTACATTTATGGACTATATAGTCACCACTCACGGTTTGATGAAAGTTAAAGGAGATGTATCCGGTCAAGGTAGATAGACGAATTGTAGTAAAGGGGTCCACCAGGGTACCAGACGGAAATCTTCACTGCAGGATGTGCTGAAGAAAAACCGTAATGAATGTCACTAGTTCTCCTAAGTCAGAGAGAGTGTGGTAACTGGGAAAACAATGTCCCTAGGCGGCTATTACAGCCCTGCCTAAAAGCGGAGAGGTCTCCCGCCTAAATGCGGGAGAATCACCCCCTAGAGTAGGCGACCCCACTTATCGGTGGCTAACCCTATTGCTCTAACCCTATAGAATACAAAAAGCTCCCAGATGTCAGCACATAACACAAAAAAAAAGAAGAATAAATAGGTAGATGTTGATCCCCAAAAAAGAGAGATAGAAATCCCAACGAATTTCCTCCGGTAAGATTATCACCGGATTCATCAGGGGATATTCACATGGAGATGCAGAAGATACAAATGAAAATGGGGCACAATCGCCACAATAGTCCATAAATGTAATCTGAAAGTTTGTACATCTATTGTCTGTTCAAATACACAAATTTACTGTATATATGCAGCTATCTAAATTCTCATTGTGGGACTTATTTTAAATTTGTATCAATATAAAAGTTAAGTTTTTGTTGCGTGGTATCTGGTAATCGGCAGCACCTTTTCACTGGCAGATAATCCCTTTGTACAAACACTTGTTAATGATAATTTGCCCGAACATCAGGAAGTCTAAAGAGGACTTAAGATTTTTTATTTATTTAGTTTTTATAATTTACAGGTTCAGTAGCAGTGACTCTCGGGCTCAGCTTCCCTCCTGGGTCCGTCCTTACCTCCAAGTCTATAATAATTTTGGACATATAATACGTGATGTATCACAGTTCTTCCGTGTGGCACAGAAAATTGTGAGTATTGTTCTTGAGTGACATGAAAAATGCAAATGATACAGGAGTCATTACATCATTACGGTCAAGGTCAATAGCTATTAAAGGGGTTTTTACCATAAACAACTAGTATGACTAGTATAAACAACTAGTATGACATCCATAGAACAGCGGCTCGTGTTAAAAATAAATCAAGCCCAAATTGTGCTGCGCTGGTTTTGATATCCCCTGCACAGGCCTCATCTTAATTTAGGTTCATCTCTGACAGTCCATGCACCTAAACTGAAATGGTAGATTTCAGTTTTTCATTTATGCAAAAAAACACCTCTTTTTGGAAACTGTTGAGGGCGGCATCGAAACATCACTTGCCCCAAAATTTTGCCACACTTTTTTGCGCCATAAAAATGACATAGGCAGATGATAAATCTCAACCGTAGTTTCCTTCCAATTTTTGAAGAGTTGGGTGCACTCTCCCTCATGTGATGTCAGAGCTCTGAGCCAAACTTCTCCTCCTCATGCATGCTATTTTCAAAGTCTAGAGATTTTTACTCTATTTAAATATGTTCTCTTTTTTTTTTTTATCAATTTGCAGATGCCGCCTCCTGTGCCGAGAGGTGCTCAGAAGGAAAAGGTCTCTTGTGTGTCAGCCTCAGATTCCCCATCTCACTCCCAGTCTTCTTATGCTGCTTCTAGAATACGCGAAAACTTAAAAAAAGCTAAATCCTTAGACTCTCATGTACCCAGCTTAAAAAGGAAAAGAGAGGAAGGTGAGTATATGCCTGCTACCTCATTGCAACCCTGAAAAAAAAGACACCGCTAGGTTTTAGAGGAGGAAAATAAGAAAAAAAATAGTATTTTTTTTATCAGACCTCAGATCAGATCCCCAATCTTCATCAGACCTCTGATCAGACAGTTAAATAAACAAAACAACTTACTTCTCCTGCACTGGACAGCGAACTCTTTCTGCACTCACCTCTCCCTGGTCTGCCTCTGCACTGTGACCGGACGTCACAAAGCGTCAGGTCAAAGTGCACACCTATGTGGACTACGTCTTGATGCTATATGCAATCAGAGCACAGCGGGCACCGGGAAGATGACCAGGGAGCGGTGAGTACATCCAGTGCTGCACTCGCCGCTCTCTGCGCCTCCTGCATACTAATGAGTGCTTCCATATTGAAAGCACCAATTAGTATTCACTTTATAAGATGCACTGCCATTTCCCCCTACTTTTGGGGGAGTGCGTGTTATGAAGCAAAAAAAAAATTCTCTCACTCTCACTGCTACTGCAGTTTAGCCCCATTCACTATGGTGGGGCCAAACACACAAACTATGAACAACAAGGACACAGTTTCTAGAATAGAACAAACCCTTTATTATTCTATTCAGTCGGTACAGATCTGTCCTCGTCGAGCAGAGGCTGCATTTCCAAAGCTGACAACATCTAACATTAGAATGTCCACAAACATTGCCATCAACCTTTCTCTAGTTCATGCACTTAAAAATTCTCTCATCACGCTCCAACTAATCCTGGAATAATTCTATAAATCCATATATCTTCTTGTTCATAGGGAGCAGAATAGAGACCCAGTCTGACTTTTGTGAGGGCTATGAGGAGAACATTGATGTGGCTGCTCAGCGCCCAGCTGGATTATTGGATGCACTGGATCACAGCGAGAAGAGACTGCAAGGAGAGCAAAGCTCTGATAATAAGGTGACACCGCTGACTGTTTTTGCATCAAGGTATTTCTTTGGCTTCTGTCCTCTTTGTGACGTCTTTTCCTCTTACAGATAACCCGTCTTTCAACACTATCTTTGCAATATGACAAGAGGCTAAACGAGGAGCAGAGAGGGAGCAAGAAAAAGATAAAAATTGTCCAGAACCAGGTATGTACTATATAATTTAATGTCTAAAGTTGTGAGGAGCAGCTCAATTGTCCAAGAGGGGAAGCAGAGAGCGTGGGTGTTGTCTTTGAATTCCTATTGCTGTAATCGCTATGGCATGGACTTGGGATTAGATGCCAATCAGACATTTCCAAAGGGTTTTTTCCACCAGAAAATATTCTATTTATTGTACAGATAATGCGGAATTAACAATATTTGTAATTGAAAAACATTTACAAGTGATCCATTGGTCGGTTACAGCATATACATACATAGTATGACTCCACCTGGCGTTCAAGGTGTGGGTCAACATGCATGTCCACCTACTGAACTGAGTGCTGGTGATCCTGCATGTTCACTCCCCCCACTGCCATATACTACCAATACCTGTTCTCAATGTAGTTGATCCTCTGTTCACTCAACAGCAGCCTATACAAATTTCTACTTCATAGGCTGTTTGTAAGGGACTGACCAGAACCTGTGCAGTAGTACAGCAATACACTACTAAGCTGGGGAGACTGCTTCTGAGGATTGACTTGTCGGTAGGAAACTTAGTGTGGAATATATTTACAGTTGCCAGAGAAGGAAGGAGACTGATTGGGAACGTGATGTAGAATATATTTACAGCTGGCAGAAGAGGAAGGAGCCTTACTGGGGACTGTATTTAAAGTCTATCGGAGGAGGAAAGAGACTGACTGGTGGTGTTGCGAGGCAGGACAGAGTGAAAGACACACAGAATTTTAGAAAGTGGTTTTGATTTCAACAGCTGCCCTCAATGGCACACTCAGCAGTGGAGCAGATGGGAAAAATAATGAAAAGGGCATATTTTTGGTAAAGAATTAGTGGAGTGTGCTTTAAATAGTGGAGAAAGGACTCATGATCGGTGGGAGCCCCAGCAGATGAACTGCTGTTGATCAGACACTTATCCTCTGTGGGTAGGGGACAAGTGCCCTATCTAAGGCTTCTTTCACAAGACAGTAGGGCCTCCATCCCTGTATTGCGCACAGCAAACTGTGGGTCTGCAAAACACGGGCACCGGATGTGCGAACTCCGCATTGCGGTGTTGACCCATTGACTTGGTTGGGTCCACAAAAAGCATTGTACAGAAAAATATAGATCATTTCCTATGTTGAGTGGAGCCACGGACCCGGAATCCCACAGAGGGTTGTCTGTGGGCTTCGGGGTCTGTGCCTCCACTCCGCAAAAGATAAGGCATATCAGCAGAGGACCTCACTTCTCATCACCTCAAAGGTCCAATCTTTTGACGTATCTTGTGGATCGCAGTCCCATTTAAGACAATAGGTCCACATGTCGATGTGGAGTTCACACGGGCTCTGGCTGTGGTTTGCGGTCTGCAACATAAGCACGGGGGCTCTATGGTCATATGAATGGGGCCTTAAAGAGGGCATCTTCAATGTCTCAATAAAATAGGCTTGCACCATGGTTGGTTGCTGTGAGCAACAAGATCAGTTTTTTATGCTTTGATAAATGAGATCCGTGTACCTGTTTCTTCACTGGGACTCCCATCAGACATTGCAATGAAGTCGCCTCTTTCGGTCAAAGCCACCTGGCTATAAATTCCAGTTTACAGGACTCCACAGTTGGTGTCTATTTGCGGGGCTCTACAACATGCAGATTAACATTCTGTTTTTTCTTATCATCTATGCTACAGCTGAAAGACAGTTCTTCCCCGAGCAAGAAGATGAGCAGCGCGTCAATGTTCATGTTCTCCGTCAAGCAATGTCTTAGTCAAGAGAACTATAATCTCTTCATGGCGGCTTTGACAGAGTACAAGAAAAGTGATGACTTGAAGAGTCTTATTACAAAATTGTGCAGCTTCTTCTGCCAGGAACCTGGGAAGCATGCCCTAATGAGAGGTGAGGTCCTCTGCTGCCATTGCACATGTTTGCTATGAAGCACGGTTATTTTTCAGATTTACCTAAAAGAATACACCCGAGCTCTCCAGACATGCCTGTTGTAGGCTGTGTTCAAATGTTCATGAACCAAAAATAAAGCCCCCAATGGATATAACTGGTCATACTGTACCAAACAAAGCAATAACACCAAACAAAAAGTACTAGACCAAAATTGCTATGACAAAACTACCATCTTTATTGAAAATGCGTATTAAAACAGAATTAAGCCACATAAAATACAGATCAAAGAGAAAAGGAGGGTGAGCCTGCATGTAAAATGCAAACAATCTCAAAACTCAAGTCAGTGCCAAAGGTAATACACAACATCAAGACCCCGAGAAGGCAAGTGCAACAGTAAGGCTCACCCCACCACACCTAATGAGCATTTCCTGTGGAAATGTATTGCTGGCAACTGAGGTACAATGATGATAGATAAAAACAGGATCCCTAGTCTGGCATGGTCATCTGGGTTAAAGTCGGGCAATTTCCTGAGACTATCTTTCAGTTTATTAAAAGTGCAAAATGCCACATTTAGAAGGTGTAATGTCTTATTCTTCAGGTTACAACACAATGGCTTGCCATTGCTGCACACGTCAGCACAAGTGCTGAGGCTATTGACAGGCCGGCAATGGTTATTGTACGTGCATATAATAGATGGCATGTCCCACTTCTGGTCCAGCAGAGACAGGAGCTTGGCAATGGACCTGGAAACTTTAACACCATACCCGGCCCTCTGCCCATTTGTTCCCAGTCTTGGGCAACCTCTTTAAAGGGGTTTTCCAGGAATTAGGAAAATTAAAATACTTAAATATTAATTTATTGTAAATATATTCCCAAACACTTTTAATTAGTTATAATGGCTGTTTTTGTCTAGGGGGAAGTTGTTAGAAGAAATAAATTGGCCACCGTCCTATTAGTGAAAGGGTATTTTCCTTCTCAATGCACCTTGATTCCTTCCTTTGTCCCCGAAGACAGGCCTGGAGAACGTGTCAGTGACAAATGCAGTATGATGTCAGTAACCGTTCTATTTATTCCTTGTTATACAGGGCTTTATATACATTCATGCATACATACAAGAATAGCTGCAGCTCTCATTACAATAATGCTGACCAGGAGCAGTTCCTTATACAGACAGGCAGCTCTTGTTATAATAATGCTGACTAGAAACCTTTCCTTATACAGACAGGAGGTAAATGTAAATATAGTCACCCTTCAATATGATGTCACCCAACCTCCTGTCCTTCATACAGATCATTTTATTTAACCCTTTAATTAGTACACACAAAACCTGTCCTAATCACACAAGAACACTGAGGTAAAGAGCTGCCTCAGCGTCCTCTCTGCCCTACTTGTCAGGGATGATGATCCTGAATATGGCTGATAAGATCTTCAGCTGAATCTCTGTGGGAATGGTGTTCATGAGGAGACATAAAGTACAGAGAGGATGGACAGAATAGACTTTGGTAATGTGGGGCTGTGGTAATGGACACTACATACAAGTGCTGCTGCTAATTAGCCATATCCCCACCTCCTCTCTGTACTTCATGTCTCCTCATGAACTCCATTCATCATCCTTAATCTACTCTAGGAGAAAACCCCTTTAATCTGTGATTGTATGCACTTTAATAAAAATATTATTATTTTTTTTATTAAATATTTTATTATTATAGTACAAAAATTTATATCCATATTGCATTTATAATATTATAAAATCCATAAGTCCGTCAATTCTAATTTATGAACATGAATGACAATGGTTTCATAAAAGTGTCCATAATTATGTAGACATTAAGAATAAAGTGGAGATCTCTTGCTGAAAAGAGTAGCAGGATTCGCCCGACATCCAAAACTTAAACAAAGAAGAAATTTTTTTTCCCGTTATTTAATGCCGGAGGATCCTGCCCTCCTTCAGCATTCCTAGAGATACTCCAATACTCCAGTATGTCTTCATATTCTTACTCCAGTACAATACGCATAGAAGAGACCAGACTCATAGGATCTTCCCCTATGCTCTCCCAGTTTGGAGAGCCCACCTCTGATAATAGAGAGGACCAGGCTCTCTGTCCTGGAGAGTGTGCCCCTTCCTAAGGTGAATCTCCCTGTCGTAGTACCGTTAATCCTGACCCTGGCAACTGGGGAGTTGTATAGAAACTGAGTCATTGCCATAAATTTTGGGCCAAAGCCCATTTTTTTCATTACCTCCCAGAGAAAAGTCCACTCCACCCTGTCGAAGGCTTTGGTAGCGTCCAACGACAGGATGGAGCGAGCACCACCTCTTGGGGACTGAATATTCATAAATAATCTGTGCAAGTTATGCTGGGTACCCCTTTTTGGCATAAAGCCATTTTGATCTGGGTGGATAATGGTGGATATAACCCGCGAAAGCCTCCTAGCCAGAACTTTTGATAGTAACTTAACATCGGTGTTTAATAAGGAGATTGGTCTATAGGAGCTCAATTCTGCCGGGTCTTTATCCTTTTTTAAAATTAAAACAATGAGAGCCTCCATCATAGAGTATGGTAATCCCCCTCCCTGTATTGCTTGGGAGAAAACCTCTAACAGCTGAGGGAGAATCACATCGCTATACTTACGGTAAACCTCATATGGCAGGCCATCCAGTCCTGGCGATGAGTTCCCCCAGATAGACCCAAGGGCCTCCTGCAGCTCCGAGAGAGACAATTCCTCTTCCAGATATTCTATTTGGGCTTCATTTAGGGTGCAGAGTGGAATTTTCTCCAGGAACCGCATCGCCAGTTCAGATGACAAACCAGAAGAGGAACTATATGTCTGAGCAAAGTAGTGCAGAACAGTATTCCTAATTCCTTCTGGATCTGTTATAGTTTCCCCCTCTGCGTTCCGGATCGAGATAATAGATTGATTTTTCTTGTCTTGTTGTGAAATTATTCTAGCTAAGAGCTTACCCAGTCGTTCAGACTAGGAAAAATAATTGAGCCCCTTAAAGAATACCCTGTGATTTGCCTTCTCTGTTACATAATTCTCCAAGAAGCAGCTAGCCTTCTGCATCTCTTCCCTGTTATACTCAGTAGGTTGCCTGGTGAATTGCTCGGTTGCAGATGCCGAAATCTTAGCCAATTCCTCCTCCTTCCTCTTAAATGTTCTCTTTGCTGTAGCAATCTCACTTATAAAAACCCCCCTCAGGTATGCTTTCAAAGCGTCCCATACCATATTGATGTTAGCAGAGGGTAGATTCACCTCCCAAAAGGAAGAAATCAGCAATTTGATGGACTGAAGATTATCCATAATAGTGAGCCAATATGGATTCAACTTAAATCCTAGCCCCCTCGTATCCTTGTTCTCCCCAGTGCAAACCTCAATCCATACTGGTGAGTGGTCCGAAACTGTTCTTACTCCGTATCGCATCTTACGGATATTACTCAAATTGCTCTCAGTAGTGAATGCTAGATCAATCCTAGACATTGCTCTGCCACCCCTGCTGACGCAGGAATATACTCTTTCCTCCGCCAAGATGCTCCTATATATCCACCACCCCCACCTCCAAACAGAACTGGGGCAGCGGGGAATTACAAGAGTTCCTCCGCTTTTCTGCATCTGATGTAAATCTATCTCTGTTAGGGTCCATAACCGCGTTAAAATCTCCCATCTAGATCAACCGACATTCTGGTCTTTTTTTAAAAAAAGCATTAACTGGGTCAGTGAATACATTGAAAATGGCGGGGGTATGTAAAAAAAAAAAGCGAGGATATAGCTGTAGCCATACAGCTCACCATGCAGGAAAATGAATCTACCCTGATCATCTATATGGGATTTTATAAAGGTGAAGTCTATGGATTTATGAATAAGAACTGAGACGCCCCTAGAGGAGCCACTGAAGGTGGAGTGATAAGATTGAGAATACCATCCCGTTGTCAGACGGGACACGGTTTCTTTAGTTAGATGAGTTTCTACTATGCAGATGATTGCTGGAAGGTATCTTTTTAATGCATCCATAATCGCCTGCCTTTTTACCTTTTCCCCGAGCCCTCTGACATTCCAAGATACCAATCTAGTGGACATCAATTACAACCGTAAAAAAAGAAAGAAGAAAAAAAAAAAACATGCCTGCAAGGTGGGTTCCCTCCCACACCCCCTTCTCCATTGATCCACCCGATCTACTCAGCGAACCTCTAACCTCCGGCCGTTCTCCCCCATTCTAGCCCCACCTCCCGTCCGTCCCTTCAATCATGAAGGTACACAATTTCAAATGCCCTTTTGATCCATCCAATCTAACACTTGTTGTGGTGTCTCAAAAAAAAAGGGGAGTCCCATTGTGGGTCACTCTTAATTTCGCTGGATACTGTAGAGAGTATTTAATCTCCTTAGACGCCAGGCGTTTCTTTATCTCTATGAAATTTCTTCTTTTTTCCTGAGTCTGACACGAGAAATCAGGGAAGAAGAGCAGTTTAGTACCCTGATATTCAATGGGTGTACATTCTCTTGCTCTTCTCAATATCATGTCTCTGTCAACAGACAGTAATAATTTCATTAAAATTGCGCGCGGCGGCCTCCCTGGGATGGGTTTCCCTCCTGGGATTCAGTGAGCTCTTTCTATTTGAAACATAGAGGAGAAGTTATCGCTGCCAAGACTGTGCATAACCACATCTTTAAGTTGTTCCTCTAGGTATCGGCCTTCAACTCCTTCTGGGAAGCCAATTATGCGAACGTTGTTTCGCCTTGACCTATTTTCAAGGTCTTCTAACTTATTTTGGAGTGCTTGATTTTCTGAGGCGAGAAGCATAGTTTTAGATTTTAGCATGTCCATGTCATTTTGCAAAGAAACAACTGATTTTTCCACATTAAGAATTCGGTCGCGGATCTTTGCCAGATGTCACTCTGCATTGACCCCAATTGAGTGACATCCTTTGCACTAAAGTGCCGTTGTTTTCCACGGCACAGAGAATTTTATCCAAGAGAGATGGATCATATTCAGTTCGCGTTTGTGCAAAGAGGCCTTCCTCGCCTGCCTCCTGTTCTATGTCCTCTAGTCCGTCCTCGGAAGGTTTGTAATTTTGGGGAGTTTTAGCAAACTTTCTCAAATTAGCAGGGGGTTTAGTTTTAGCTGGATTCTTTTCATTTGGGAAAGGCGATTTCAGAAACTTCTCAATTTTATTCTCTGGAGTCTTAGACCCCGACTTAGTTACAGAGGAGTCGACTGAACGTCGCTTTGGGGCCATTTTTTTTTCCCTCCCCTTTTCTTCCCCTTTTTTCCCCCTTTTTTTTCCCCCCCCCCTTTTTTTCTGTTTTCCCTTTTTTTCTTTCCTTCCTCTTTCTCTTTCTTTCCCTTATTTTTTTTTTCTCCCCCCCCCCCCCCCTTTCCTCTTCCTTCTCCCCTTTAAATTCCCCCCTCACCAAGAAAGAAGGAGAGAAAGCAGACAGTAAAATTCCAACAAAGATCTATCTCCTCAGGACGGCAGTGTAGCCAGAAAACCAGCAAAACGGCAAAGATAAAATCCCCAAAAATCAGAATTATACTGTATTCTCACGTGTCCGGAGGAAAGAGTCCTAGTCCCGATGCACGCCACCGCTGTGGCAGAAATTCGGAGCCGGAGGAAGGGAAGACAGCAGTTCAAATAGAAGGTGACGGCAGGATGGAAGCCAGGGTAACAGGAGTCCGTAGCAGGCAAAGCGACAGGGTAGTGGGGCAGCCTGGTAAACGGCAGTCCTGACGAGATCCCCACATCCAGGCCAGAGCCGAACGGTCAGGACCGGTGGAGAGGCACAGCAGGCAGCAGGCGGAGGAGCGGGAGGACCCACCGCGCATCAGCTGATGGAGGGCGAGAGGCGGGACAGCAAGGCAGCCAGATCCGGAGACGGGAGCAGACCCAGCAACGAAGAGAGGAGCAGTCCAGAGCCAAGCGAGGAGAGAGAGCACCCACAGCAACAGCCTAGCGTCTTCTAGCCGCGAGCAGGATAGCCCAACGGCCCGACCAGATACAGCACAGCGCAGCGTCGCGGGACAAGCCATCAGCTGTTCATCATCAGCTGTTCGGATAGAGCCGGGAGCTTGGAGGGAGGAGGCCAGCGGAGGGGGAGAACGAGACGCGAAAATTCACGTAATCACGTCGGCACACCAGCCACTTCAGAGACTGTTGCACTTTAATAAAATTTAACTAGCAGATACCACTCTGGTATTTCAGACCTAGGGATCCTGTTCATATAAGTCATGCTACTGCAATATCTGGTGACTGCTTCAGGCAATTGAGTACATCACCTTTAGTTTCTGGATGTACCTTTTATTATTTTTAATTGTCCTAACCTATTGGGTTGCGACCACCCTACGATCCTCCAGCGGTAGGACGTGCTATAGAAAAAGGCGCCACATTCCTGTGCGGGCTCCCATGGTCCCGGCCACAAGAGAGGCCGGCGCTTTTTCCTATAGTGTGTAAGAATGGCCACCACTACTGGATTACAGGGTGGTCATAACCCCTGGATACTAGCTGTGTATAATGTGATGGAAAAATGAATCAAGCCAGCAAAGGAGACAATATGGACAATCACAGTAAATTAGTAAGTGCCTTGTATTCAGTTTATCTACATGCTAAATGCCATTTACTGAAGTGAGACAACCCCTGTAATCAGTCTTGCTGAGTTCATAGTGAGTCTGCCTATTTGCGGCTTCCCTTTAAAAATGCTAGAAATAGCTTTATAAATAAAGTTGTGGAGTCATAAAACAGGGGAAGTAGCTGGAATTTATTCCGATTTTTTTTTTTCTTGTATTCTGTTTACAATTCTGGAAGTGCAGCCAGCAGTGTAAACATTGAGGTTTTCTGGTTGCCAGGGTTACGTCATGTATTTCTATACTGGATATACTAATATTACTGACATATATTTGTAAACATGTTCTTTTTCCTGTAAAAATTCCTGAATAAGGCCTCATGCACACAACCATATGTGGCCCACAAACCGCAGATCTGTAAAATACAGGTAACAGCCGTGTGCATCCCATGGGTCTCATTATCAAAATGCAAAAAGGACGAGAATAGGACATGTTCTGTCTTTTTTTTGCGGAACTGGCATGCCCTGCCCCTTTCCTTAACTATTCCCATTTATCGGGCACCATGTACGCCGTCCTCCTTCCTTTCTGTTACTCCCCCCCCCCCCCCTTACCCACTTTTTTTTTTTTTTTTTTTTTTTTTTTTTTTTAGGTTTTTACCAATTTATTAGACCCCACCACAAGAAAGAGTTTGATGCAGCATGCAAAGAGTTTACAGGAACCGGGTGTGGATACAAACCAGAGCACAGTATACCATGGACTGAACGTGAGAAGGGTAGGGTGTCTTTTTTTTTTTTTTTTTTTTTTTTTTACCTACTTTATTAATATTAAACCTTCAGCCTTGTTGACATTATTTTCTTGTGTATGGTCTCTACAGCACAAGCTACCGTTGACACCAAAGTGACCTTCTCTGAGAGCTCATCCGAACACCTGAACCATGGAGGAGGGCACTTAAGCGCTGAATCACTGAAAGGTAGGAGTATGAGGTCACTGCATAGGGTATTGGCCTAAACTTAGCTTTTATGTATTTGTAATTTGTTAAAGAGGACCTTTCACTAGAATAAAAAATCTAAACTAACTATACAAACATGGAGAGCAGCGCCCAGGGTCCCCCCTGCACTTACTGTTATACCTGGGCGCCGCTCCGTTCTCCCGGTATAGCCTCCGGTATCTTTATATGTTAGGCTCCACCCAGTTGAACCTGCCGGCGTCTCATTCTCCCAAGCTGTAGCGCTGTTCAATCGCAACGCTCAGCTCATAGCCTGAGAGAAAACATTGCTGAGCGCTGCGATTGGCCAGTGCTACTGCATGGGAGAATGAGACGCCGGCAGGTTCCCCTGGGTGGAGCCTAACTATGAAGATACCGGAGGCTATACCGGGAGAACGGAGCGGCGCCCAGGTATAACAGTAAGTGCAGGGAGATCCCTGGGCGCTGCTCTACATGTCTGTATAGTTAGTTTAGATTTTTTATTCTAGTGAAAGGTCCTCTTTAACCGCCTCCGGACCGCGTAACGCAGATCTGCGCTCTGGAGGCGGCAGCTGTGCGCTCAACGACGCATCGGCGCGTCATCTCGCGATAGCCGAGATTTCCTGTGAACACTCGCACACTGGCACGCGCGTTCACAGGAACGGAAGGTAAGCGAGTGGATCTCCAGCCTGCCAGCGGCGATCGTTCGCTGGCAGGCTGGAGATGTGATTTTTTTAACCCCTAACAGGTATATTAGACGCTGTTTTGATAACAGCGTCTAATATACCTGCTACCTGGTCCTCTGGTGGTCCCTTTTGTTTGGATCGACCACCAGAGGACACAGGTAGCTGTGTAAAGTAGCACCAAACACCACTTACACTACACACACACACCCCCCCACCCCCCCCGGTCACTTATTAACCCCTTATGAACCCCTGATCACTTCATATAGACTCCCTGATCCCCCTGCCCCCCCCCCGTCATTGATCACCCCCCTGTAAGGCTCCATTCAGACGTCCGTATGATTTTTACGGATACATGGATCGGATCCGCAAAACACATACGGACATCTGAATGGAGCCTTACAGGGGGGTGATCAATGACAAGGGGGTGATCACCCATATAGACTTCCTGATCACCCCCCTGTCATTGATCACCCCCCTGTAAGGCTCCATTCAGACGTCCGTATGATTTTTATGGATACATGGATCGGATCCGCAAAACACATACGGACGTCTGAATGGAGCCTTACAGGGGGGTGATCACCCCATATAGACTCCCTGATCACCCCCCTGTCATTGATCACCCACTGTAAGGCTCCATTCATTTTTTTTTGGGCCCAAGTTAGCGAAAATTGTTTTTTTTTTGTTTTTGTTTTTTCTTACTAAGTCTCATATTCTACTAACTTGTGTCAAAAAATAAAATCTCACATGAACTCACCATACCCCTCACGGAATCCAAATGCATAACATTTTTTTGACATTTATATTCCAGACTTCTTCTCACGCTTTCGGGCCCCTAAAATGCCAGGGCAGTATAAATACCCCACATGTGACCCCATTTCGGAAAGAAGACATGAGGGGCATATTGTGTCCATGAAAGATTGAAATTTTTGTCCCAAGTTAGCGGAAAGGGAGACTTTGTGAGAAAATACAAAAAAAAAAATTCCGCTAACTTGTGCCCAAAAAAAAAATTCTATGAACTCTCCATGCCCCTCATTGAATACCTTGGGGTGTCTTCTTTCCAAAATGGGGTCACATGTGGGGTATTTATACTGCCCTGGCTTTTTAGGGGCCCTAAAGCGTGAGAAGAAGTCTGGGATCCAAATGTCTAAAAATGCCCTCCTAAAAGGAATTTGGGCCGCTTTGCGCATCTAGGCTGCCAAAAAGTGTCACACATCTGGTATCGCCGTACTCAGGAGAAGTTGGGCAATGTGTTTTGGGGTGTCATTCTACATATACCCATGCTGGGTGAGATAATATCTTGGTCAAATGCCAACCTTTTATAAAAAAAAATGGGAAAAGTTGTGTTTTGCCAAGATATTTCTCTCACCCAGCATGGGTATATGTAAAATGACACCCCAAAACACATTCCCCAACTTCTCCTGAGTACGGCGATACCAGATGTGTGACACTTTTTTGCAGCCTAGGTGGGCAAAGGGGCACACATTCCAAAGAGCACCTTTAGGATTTCACCAGCCATTTTTTACAGATTTTGATTTCAAACTACTTACCACACATTAGGGCCCCTAAATTGCCAGGGCAGTATAACTACCCCACAAGTGACCCCATTTTGGAAAGAAGACACCTCAGGGTATTCCGTGAGGGACATGGCGAGTTCCTAGAATTTTGTATTTTTTGTCACAAGTTAGTGGAATATGAGACTTTGTAAGAAAAAAATAAAAAATCATAATTTTCCGCTAACTTGTGACAAAAAATAAAAAGTTCTATGAACTCACTATGCACATCAGTGAATACCTTAGGGTGTCTACTTTCCGAAATGGGGTCAATTGTGGGGTGTTTGTACTGTCTGGGCATTGTAGAACCTCAGGAAACATAACAGGTGCTCAGAAAGTCAGAGCTGTTTCAAAAAGCGGAAATTCACATTTTTGTACCATAGTTTGTAAACGCTATAACTTTTACCCAAACCAATTTTTTTTTACCCAAAATTATTATTTTATTTTTTTTTAATCAAAGACATGTAGAACAATAAATTTAGCGAAAAATGTATATACGGATGTCGTTTTCTTCGCAAAATTTTACAACTTAAAGTGAAAAATGTCATTTTTTTCCAAAACAATCGTTAAATTTCGATTAATAACAAAAAAAGTAAAAATGTCAGCAGCAATGAAATACCACCAAATGAAAGCTCTATTAGTGAGAAGAAAAGGAGGTAAAATTCATTTGGGTGTTAAGTTGCGTGACCGAGCAATAAACGGTGAAAGTAGTGTAGTGCAGAAGTGTAAAAAGTGGCCTGGTCATTAAGGGGGTTTTAGCTAGCGGGGTTGAAGTGGTTAAAGGGGTTGTCCAGGTTCAGAGCTGAACCCGGACACAGCCCGATCTGCACTCATTCACCATGAGTGTAAAAATCTCCGATGCTCCCCCTCGCCCTGCGCTGAATCACGCATGGAAAGGGAATTTTCTTGAGATCCGGTGAGGGTACTGGGCTCTCCATGGGTAAGCTAGGCGGAGGCTTCTGCTCAGCAGGGAGGCCAGTGACATTACCAGCAATATTGGGCTGTATTTAGCGCGTCAAGCAATCCAGATCTTTTAGCCATGCTGAAAGATCAGGATTTGTCGGCGGCAGATCGTGCTGTCTAATTACAATCTGCCTTCCGGCAAACCACTGGAGAACATGGGGACGAGCAATGGCATAGCGATCGCTCCTGCTTGTGTTGCTGAGGAGGTCTCCTCAGCAAGTGAGCAGACGATTGCCGAGAGGGAAGTCTGTGTGATTGCGGTGGCTAATGCACCCTTTAGTCTGTACAGATCATTTTACTGCAGTTACCTGCTTATCAGTTATTCTAATCCTGCCTGTAATGATATCACCTCTATGTATAGATAACACAGGATCCTTAATAGGTGATATTTAAAGCTTATCTATCCTTTCCTTGTACAATGACCTCTGCATAGAGCATGCCTAGAAAACTCTTGGATAGTCAATGAGGTTCCCTCCTGACCATTGTATCTATGGCCCATGGGGATGCCGTAAAGCAATTTTCTTAATACAGTTAAGAGCAACTCATGTTCAGAAAACAGAATTAAAGAAATCTGTCATCAGAAAATAAAAACAATTATTAAAAAGTATGTGTTACTATCTGGTTTTAACTGGCTGATAACATTTTTGTTGACACATTTCCTTTTGGGCTCATGCACACGAACATATTTTCAGGTTTTTTTTTTCTTGCCTTATACGGAACCATTCATTGCAATGGGTCCGCAAAAAAAAAAAAAAATGGAAGTTACTCCATGTGCATTCCGTTTCTGTAATTCCGTTCCGCCAAAAAATAGAACATGTTCTATTATTGTCCGCATTACGGACAAGGATAGGACTGTTCTATTAGGGGCCAGCTGTTCCGTTATGCAAAATGCGGAATGCACATGGACGTCATCCGTATTTGCGGACCTCAAAATGCATACGGTCGTGTTCATGAGGCCTTAAGCTGCAGATCACTTGATGAACTAGAAAAGTGCTCATTGATTGGGTGTAATGATTGCTGGTGTGGACACCTCAATCATGGTTTCTACGCTGCAGATCGAGTTGTCTAATTGAGTGCTGCCCAAAATCAATGAATTTGGAGAAGGACATAGTAGCAGTAACCATTGCATACTGCATGTAAAGGGTGAGCGCCTCGCCTCCACTGATGAGGCAATTGTCCGGGAGCAACGCTTCCTTCCCAACAGTTGTCTGATCTTCAGCGCAGTGTAAATGCACCTTTAGTCTATATTGGCCTTCACAGTAGTTCAAGCTGCTGGTACACATTCAATGAAACAATGCGATGCATGAAAGATCTTTCAGGAAACGCTGATTCTTTGAGCGAAATTCATTAATGTAGCTAACCACACCCAGTTTTCTACCCATATTTGAAAACTGGAGTGAGTGGTGTAAGACTGCAAAAAGTTGCTAAATGTTTGTGCAAATAAGTGCAAAATGTTGCCACAGCCCTATTTTGGTGGTATGCTAAATCTTCCCCATTGTCTTTCTTATTGTGGAATCCTGTACATTGACCTTAACTGAAGCAATTGAGGACAGCAGTTTAGATGTTCATCCTGGGCCCTTTTTTGACCTCCTGGCCAAGTTTGTCAGTGCGTTCTTGGTGAAATTTTGGTTGGCCGTGCACTCCTTGAAAGGGGTGACCGGCTTCACTGTGGTTCGCTGGAGCCCCAGTGGCTTTGTAACCCTTTCCATGTAGGTAGTTTTTAATGACTTTGTTTTGCATCTGTATTTTAATCACTTTAGAACGTGGCATGGTGCTGCTTTTTGAGACCTTCTAGCCTGCTTCATACTTCCAGACAGGTTCTATTTAGAGGGATCCAGCAAGCCACCTTAATTAATCATATCTTGCCTACAAATGAAATTTTACAGTATACTACCATCTTGAAGTACCATGGATTGGTTGCTTCTGGAACTGAGTTCTGGCTCCAGTCCAAAGCACAATTGGTCTCCCTGGCACATGTGCATATGAGGTGGATTCAAGAGTTTACAGAAAATTCTTTTTTAGGCAAAGATATGATTAAAGAGTAACTGCCGTTTCTTTCTTTTTCTTTTCTTTTTTTTTGGGCTAATGTGTAGGGACAGTGGCAGTTTTCCCTAAATAAAGGATATTACAAAAATGTTCCCTGTCACTGTTCCTACACAGTAGTAAAAATAAATAAATGTAAAAAAAAATCATTTGAAATTGCAATTACTTTTTAAGCTGCATTGCTGGGTCCTGGAAAATGTTTAGATTCAATAGGACTTGCAGTAATCGTGCACAGAAAAAAGATGTGCAGAAAAAATATTAGAACAAACTGGGTAGGTGTAATTAATTTTTTAGAGCACTGTATCCCAGCAATACCCCTTTTATACTTTCCCAACCATCCACTGTAAATTTACAGCAGGTATTATGAATATGGCCCTCTCACAAACGCAGCAGCCACCAAAGCCACAAGGTGAATGCTGTTTTAAACAGCAGACACCTTGGGCTAATGTCTGCGATCAGCGAAAAAGCCAGACATTCAACCATTTAGATGCCATGGTCAAATGGGACCACAGCATCTGAGCCATTCATTCCCTGCAGTAGCTTCAGTCCTCCTGAAGGATCCAAGGCTACCTCAGCTATGTTCCTGTGAAGACCTGTGACAGGGCTCCATAGGAACATAATGAAGTTTTCATAAACTCCAGTGCTAATGTCTGAGGAGCAATCTAATGATCATATGTTCAAGTTCCCTAAAAAACGTTTTCAAACATATAAAGAAAATATCAGAATTCAATTGATTCCCCTTCCCCCCCTTTTTCCCCCAAAATAAAAATAAACACTTCAATAAACATTATAAGCATCGCCGTGTCCAGAAACACCTGTACGATAAAAATATTTATCCCTGTTGTGGCAGACCAAGGGTCAGTCACATGATGATCGTTGCCACGTGTTCAGGTAAATGACGTCAATGGAGGAAAATAACAGAAGTCAGTGTCAAAACTGCCAGGAACCCAAAGTGGGAGTGTCCTGGACAGTGATGGCCAGTTCGCCAGTGAACACATGCGGGCTGCCATTTTAACTCCCAAGTCCGGCAATGCACAGGTAAGTCCTTGCCTGTGCCGCGAGCTGTCTGAAACAAGGCGCTCGGCGGCTGTTCTTGGAACTGCCTACTCCCGGTGACCGCATTTGTTTCAGACCGGCTTGCGGCACAGGCAAGGGCTTACCTGTGCCTCGCCGGACTTGTGAGTTACGATGGCAGCCCGCATGTGTTCACTGGTCCTGGGCCTTTTATTTATACACAATTCAAAAAGGCTGTAACCTCTTAAAGTTAAACATGATTGGTTTACAGATATTTCAATAATGGCTTTTGATTGGTACACTAATAATACTTCTGATTCGTTAGAACTGAATCCATCTATTGTTTGGTTAGTATTTTATACGTTTTCCCCCATCCCTATAACGTGTTAACTGCTGAGTTATATTTTTTTATTATTTTTTTTTATTATTTTTTTTTAGCAAGAAATGCATATTTGGTTATTAGTACGTACATACGCTTATCTTATCTTAACACACATGGCTAACTTCTATAGTTTTTGCTTATGTCATTTTTATCTTCTTGTTTTTCCAATTGTCACCATATTCTATCACGCACACAGAGAAATAAAAACATAATGAATATTTTATATCCACTTTTAGAAAAGCTGGATAATTTCCTTAACATTTCCCTCCTCTTTTTCAATTTTTCTGTGGGCGCCTTGAAGAATCTCTTCACATGGTAGACATTTTGTTCTGAAGGTTTCATTGTATCGTGTGTGTGTGTCTTGCTAACTACTAACCTGCCTGAGCAAAAAAATGACCCCTTAGACAGCCCGTACTTCAGAGTATACAGATAAGCTGCATAGACCATGCGATGCAAGCATCGATTCCAGTCTGTCTAGTAGTGTTCATTTGACTAAGCATACATACATTTCTAAGTGGATGTAGGTGCATTATTGTTGTCCCATGCATCATTGTCCATAGTTCTGGATACACCTTTCTTCTGCTCCTGTGTTGGAATCTCTAGGAGCTGGTAGGTCAGCTATACCGCTAGGAGCATCAGCAGTAAGCCTAAAAGTTTCTGTGTAGCTGTGTTCCTCTGTTGTAGAATCAGAAAGATGAACATCATCTTGGGCGTTGCTGTCCCTTGATTAGACAGTGCTGTCAATCATGGCATATTCCTTGACCAATATGGTGCGACCTAGAAGTGTAGCTACGTGGAGTAGGCCTGGAATCGCCTTTAAAGTCCACCTCCGTCCTCTAGTCAACGCTATGGACACTTCTGTGATGGCAAACCTGGGACAGACACTTCCTTCCTGCCAAAGATGCGCCTCCATCTGAACTTCCACTTAGGTCCTAGAGCTACTTAATACAGAACAGAAAGTGATAAACGCAGTAACAGTACCACCTGAGTGATTCCATCTGGGACCACCACTATGGTGATTCCATACTGTTGAGAGTGTGCAGAGCTTGTGTGATCCCTAGTATGTGTCCCATTATCTCCCCAGTGAAGTGGGTACCTCTGTCTGACTCTATCACTTCTTGAATCCCATCTGCAGACTACTTCTGACAATATTTTCTTAGCAGTGTTTTTGGCCGTAGCCGTAGTTACTGGCCAGCCTGAGAATACATCAATGGCTACTAGGTCATACTCATATGTGCCCACCTTGGGTAGCTGTATTTAATCCACCTGCACTCTTTAAAACGGGTACAAAGGTTTGGGAGTTTTTTTTACAAACCTCCCAGGCTTATGTCTGACACATGTAAGACAACCCTGAACAAACTTTTCAAAGAGGGTCTGAATTCCAGATGCAAACCAATGTTCTAACACTAGTGCGCTCATAGCTCCTTTTGACAAATGAGTAGGGCCATGTGCTAAATTGGCCATCATTGGATACAAACTCCGAGGCAAACATGTTCTGCCATTTACCTGCCAGAGCTCTTCGTGGCCCCCGCCTCCATCCATACCTTTTTGTCTTGAGGCGTTATCTGAGCCTGTAATTCCTGCAAGAGCGACAAATCTGGCATTGTTTTTTCCAACTATGTCAGGAGCGGCAGACCGGCTGCTTGTTTGGTCTGCTTGAGAATTTCCCACAGCTAGCGGATCATCTTGCTTCACATGGGCTGGTACTTTAACAATGGATACCTCTGTGAGCAGCTCTAGGGTATCTATGAGACTCTGTACTGCTTCTGAATTGGTTATTCATTTGCCCGATGAAGTCATAAATCCTCTAGTTTTCCAGATAACACCAAAGTCATGTGCTACCCCGAAAGCATACCTGGAATCGGTGTAACAATTAATTCTCAGTCCCTTACCCAATGTACATGCATCAGTGAGTGCCTTCAATTCCTATCTGAGTTTACCAACACACACGTGACAATAGATGCAGCATCATGAATGTTAAGTTTAGCCGGCTTTGTTAGTAGGAGTCTGACAGACGTTCCCTCAACCCCTTGACAATAAATGTAATCTGAGGAGATAAGCTCCTGAGGCACATATTTTTCTTGTATTAGGGTATGGGCTGCTCCTGTGTCTACCAAAAAATCTATTGAATTCCCTGTGTCCTCACATGTGGATGTAATGATTAGTTGTGGTCCTGGGGTTGTGTGTCAAGGGGGTAGTTAACGTTGAGGGAACTCACAGTATTGACGTCACTTCATTTTGAGGTCTGGGCAGTAGCCTGACCTCTCCAGGAGCATTTGACTGAATAATGCCCCTTTTCCCACAATTCCAGCATGTTACTTGGTCCCAGTTACGTGGAGACTGAACCCCACCTGGTACCCTTTCCTGGAACCTGCCCTTAGGTTTAAAGGGTTGGTTAGCCATTATTGGCTTTTTTTTATTCTGCAAGTCTAGCTCAACTCCCTTTGCTATGGCCACTAGGTCAGGGAACTGGCAGGTCCGCTAATCAGGGCGAGCCTTCTTTACAGCATCCTGTATGGGTGCTTTTAATCCAGACATGAAAGTAAGGACATGAGACTACTAAAACATACAATCTCCTGTCTCATACCCATAGTCAAGCCAGAACTGTTCTAAAGCTGTGGCGTAGTCAGCTACAGTCTGCTTAGCGTCTTGTGTTTGCATCATCAGTCAGTCTGATTGTCCTGTTGCTCTTTCACCCAGGGGTTACAAGCCATGATAAATTCCTGGCCTGACTGGTCTGTGGCCTTATCCACAGGGACAGTACCTGGGGCCTTTGCCAACATTTGATTCTTAAGTACCTCCCCTCTTTTTGTCTCTAGAAGACTCTCCAGATCTGCCCAAGTGACTTTATATGCGGTCTGGATACTTTCCAATTTTACGAAGGAAAGTACTGGGGACAGTACGGGGGTCTGGTAAAGTGTTACACATAGCCAGCAACTTATTTGGAGTTCATGGCCTATAATCATTATAATCGTGTGTTTCCACTTGCCCTGCTTTGACTGTGGGAAGGGTCTTATTGACCAGTAGGTATAAGCCAACATGAGAGTGTGGCTTGGGCACCCCACAGGCTGAGTATCTCTCTCTCTCTTGAGTCTGGGTTTTGTTGTCCACAATTAGGACAAGTCCAACCCTCTGGGCCATTATATGGAGGTGGTGCTGTGGAAGGGAGAGATTTTTGTGGGTATAGGGAATACACCGTACTTCAGAAGAGATGGTTAATTCTTTTGTTGGCAATTTCATTTTATCCTATATTTCATACACGGTCCCTTTGTCAGTGTCTTTTGCCTTATGGGCAGTCATAGACATTCCCTGGGCTACATCATACTACATCGTGGCTTGGCCATATTTGTTATGGTCTTCCAACCACCCCTCAGAATTAGTGATACATTTCTGCCATACTGGTTCATCCAATGTTCCATTCACACCTGCTCCCAGTTTCTTTAGCATTTGTCTACAGTCTTTGGTTGCTTCAGTGCCCTTTGTGCATGCTACAATATCATTTGCAGAGACCCATTTCTCTGCTCCCTTCTCAGAGGAACGCTTATCTGTGTAGCCCTCATCCCGTGGGTGGCTCCTTGTAATTCCCTATCCAGGTACTCTCACCTGGTGAATTACAACAGTGCTGTGGACACTCTTCCGAGGCAGCACCATTAGTGGTACCGTGGACACACTTCCGAGGCGGCACCACTTTCTTCTACGACCAGTGGTGCTGTGGGCACACTTCCGAGGCAGCACTATCCACTGGTTGGCAATACTACAGTATAGTCTTGCCCACACAGAGTAATTCACATGTCCTCTTTGGGGTTACTCACTGGAAACCCCTTAAACCCCTCTATGTTCTTTCTATGGCACATGAAGCAAAAAAGTACTGCTATCCTAATGATTATAACTGCAACCACCCAATCCAAACTGGTATCATAATACCCACGCATGTATACACTATACAGCAGAGAAGTTGGCCTCACACAATATCAACAGGCACTCAGTACATGTGAAATCACACAGCATGACATAACATTGGAACAACCCCTTACCCCAGGTGCCTTTTCAGGTACCAACAAGGAACTGCAGGCCCCCTATCCAATCTTACTGGACAGCTTTATACACTGCCACTTCTCACAGCCTCCTCCAAGATGGGTCAATCAACCCTTTTCTCCACCAGAACCAGTGGTCTCCAGAGACAGGTACCGGACAAGCCAGTCAGCAAGCTCTAGACTTTCTGCTTGGCTCAGGGGGAGCAGGGTCAGACCCTTCCTAGATTCAGCTTATCTCAGCCACTCACACATTCGTGCATTCATACACCTAGAGACAGTTTTGCACATATAGGGGAAATAAACATTCACCAGAACACGGTACCGGCACCACGGTCACACACCACACAGCAGAACAGCGAGCAGAGCTCAGGAGACAGGCAGTAACACAATGGGTTACTTACCGCTGTCTTCCTGGGTCCTGGTCTCCGTATCGGGGTCTGCAGCTAGGAGCGTTGTTGTAGTGCCCTCATTCTCCACCAGAAAATGTTGTGGCAGACCAAGGGTCAGTCACATGATGATCGTTGCCACATGTTCAGGTGAATAGCGTTGACGGAGGAAAATAACAGAAGTCGGTGTCAAAGCTGCCAGGAACCCAAAGTGGGAGTGTCCTGGGCCTTTTATTTATACACAGTTCAAAAAGGGTGTAACCTCTCAAAGTAAAACATGATTGGTTTGCAGATATTTCAATAATGGCTTTTGATTGGTACGCAAAAAATACTTTTGGTTAGACCCATATGGCGAATGTGAAAATTTTGCCTGCTTTACATATGCCACTTTTTTGTTACTTTACCTCCCCCCAAAAAATTGAATAAAATGTTATCAAAAAGTCATCTACAGCCCACAATGGTATTAATGTAAAATACAGATCGCCCCACAAAAAATTAGCCTTCACACAGCTCAGCAGAGGATTTCCCTTTTTTTTTTCAAGCATTAAAACAAGAAAAACTAATATAAATATGATATTATTTTATTTGTACTGACTTGGAGAATGTAGAGAACAGGTTGATTTTACCGCATAGGAAACAACGTAAAAACAAAACCCAGAAAACGATAGCAGAAATTTTTTAGTTTTTTTTCTTATTCTTTATTTTGAATTTCTTTTTTCCAGCTTTCCACTACATCGTGTCCAAGAGTAACTAGTAGACAGTACAATTTGTTCCACAAAAAAACAATCCTTTATACGGCTATGTGAATTGAAAAAATAAAAAGGGTACGGCTCTAGGAAGGCCGGGATTAAAATACGAAAAGAAAGGAAAAGGGAAATGACCTGGTCTTGAAGGGATTAAGTTGCAAATTAGGTCAGTGGATAACTAAAGAAAACCTATTGGAATGTGGTGATCCAAGAAGAAAATAATTTGCTCAGCTGGCCTGCTGTCTCATTCTGCATTTTTGCATATGTATGTCAGATTTGCTCAGTTTGCTCCCGGATACTATTTCTGTGAATAGATTTCTAAGTAGTGAATGGACCCTTAGATGACGTATGAGCTGACTATAAAAGTGGGCATGTTACAATCAAGCAGGTAACCACTGATGGAGTGAGGTAACACTCCAAAACGCATCTGGTGTATAAGGTGCCTGCATATTGAAAGACCCACTTTTGCAAAAATCTATGGATAAAGTTTGGTGTCTATTATCTTTCTCCTTACTGCACTATTATAAGCTGTGAGACCAAAAGAGGAACGCCGGCTCACGTGAGATAACAAGTCTTCAACTCACGAGTCACATGATATGCCGAGCATGGATCCCCACGAGTAACACAGCTGGCAGACGAGGGAGCTCGCTCTACGCTCTGTGCTGGAAAAAGCTGTGACGTCGGGAGATGAGCATCAGCCCACGTGAGATGCCAAGTACGCACCTCCACGAGCGATAAGAGCTGGAAGTTAAGGTAGCGTGGCCTCTGGCTCATTCCATCAAAGAGGTAAAATCTATTTAGTTTATTGACCGCCACGTGGGACGGTATGGTGCAGCGGCACAAGCTAACTATACTAACAATCTAAGACCTCTATTACCTTGAGGTAAACAGCTACCTGTCATGGATGATGTTGCAGAAAGCTGGAACTTATAAATAAACATCCGACTGGCTTCATCCCAAACTAAGGAGCATAAGGGTGAGCCCTATTAGACCCCTAGCCCCTGACTGCTATGCCCATGCAAGGGTCTCTATGGTAGACGATTGCATGCCCACGTACCTAATACTGTGTGACACCTGAAAACCCTATAATAGTGAGTGGACACGACCACCGGCTCCCTGCACTTAATACGAACAGAGTCGGGGTCACCTAGAATCAAGCCAGCAAGGAAACACAAACAAAGGAAAAAGACTTATCTGATCAAACAGCAGCCTTAAGCAGTGAACACCTCATCCAGGAAGTAGTAGAAACCGCAAAGTGAGGCAGTATGGGAGGGAATATAAAGGGAGACAATTAGTTTAAATAGGTGACTCCTGGGAGAAGGAAAGGAGATGACAAAGTGAAACCAAAACAAAGAACGTCATGCAAGAGGTAGAGTTGAACGTCTGCCAGACCTTCTCACAGAACTGGCGGTGACAGTACCCCTCCCTCTACAGGTGGACTCCGGACACTTAGAGCCCACCTTCTCAGGATGAGACCTATGGAAAGCCCTGATGAGACAAGTGGCCTTGATGTCCGCCACTGGGACCCACATCCTCTCCTCAGGACAATAACCCTCCCAATGAACGAGGTACTGGAGAGAACCGTGGATAATGTGAGAATCCACAATCCTAGAGACCTGAAATTCAAGATTACCATCAACAACAATTGGAGGAGGAGGCAAAGAGGAGGGTACAGTGGTTTGGACATAAGGTTTTAATAGGGACCTGTGAAAAACATTCTGGATCTTCTAAGTCTGAGGAAGATCAAGACGGAAGGCAACGGGATTGATGACGGACAAGATCTTGTAAGGCCCAATAAACTTAGGACCCAACTTCCAGGAGGGAACCTTCAGTTTGATATTCTATGTAGACAACCACACCAGATCACCCACATTCAGGTCCGGAGCAGGCACACGTCTCTTATCTCTCACTCATCCTCTTCAGATTACCCTGAATCTTTTGCCAAATAAATGACAAAGACTAGGAAAATCAGGTAAACAAGAAGACCCCTCTCCAGAGAATGTCCCAAACTGCAGATGAAACCCATATGCACCAAAAAATGGTGACTTATCAGAGGACTCCTGGCGACGGTTATTTAAAGCAAACTCAGCAAGGGACAAAAAAGAATACCAATCCTCCTGATTCTCCGCCACAAAACAGCGCAGATATGTCTCCAGATTCTGATTGACGTGTTCGGTCTGACCATTCGACTGCGGGTGAAAAGCAGAAGAGGACGACAACCGAATCCCCAAGCGAGAACAGAAGGCTTTCCAGAATCTGGAAACAAATTGCGTGCCCCTATTAGAAACGATGTCTGAAGGAATGCCATGCAATTTAACAATGTGATCAACAAACGCTTGCGCCAACGTCTTAGCATTGGGTAACCCAGGAAAGGGAATGAAATGCGCCATTTTACGGTCCACTAGTTTTTTTTTTCTTTTTACTTTTTCTCATGAGAAGTCTTGTTCATAGGTGTGGCATGTTTTAGAGGCTGCCTGCAGTCATGTGACCACAATTAGTGAAAACAGGTGCAGTCCCTCTATAAATACCGCCACTTTTTAATGTTGTATTGTGTCATGAGTAAGGGCGCGAAATGTCTTCAGTAGCCCGAAACATGTAGACAACGACTTTGTAACTGTAACTGGATGTGATTTTACCGCAAGCAAAATACATTTTTCCTTTACCAAAGTGGAGTTGGATTTCTTCAACCATATTGCAATAGAGAAGAACAAAGACCATCTGGCCTCTCTTGGGTTCAGACGCTTGGCCGATTCCAAGTAGGCCAGATTGTTATGGTCGGTAAACACGGTAAAATGGTGTCTGGCTCCCTCTAACCAATGGCGCCATTCCTCAAAACCTAATTTGATAGCCAACAACTCCCTATCTCCCACATCGTAATTTCTCTCTGCAGAGGAGAGTTTCCTTGAGAAAAAGGCACACAGTCGCCATTTGGCAGGAGAGGGACCCTGAGATAAGACCGCACCCACACCCACCTCGGAAGCGTCCACCTCAACAATAAAAGATAGAGACATCAGGTTGTACCAAAATGGGAGCGGAAGCAAAACTCTTTTTGATACTAGAAAAAGCTTTAAGCGCATTTACCGACCACAAGGAAAAATCTACCCCCTTTTTAGTCATATCAGTGAGTGGCTTAACAACAGAGGAATAATTTAAAATGAACTTTCTGTAATAATTGGCAAAAACCACATCAGCGCCTTCTGATTCTCAGGAATCTCCCACTCAAGCACAGTGCGGACCTTCTCAGGGTCCATGCGAAAACCAGAAGCGGAGAGAAGAAAACCAAGAAATTGAATCTCCTGAACCGCAAACACACGTTTTTCCAGTTCACTGTACAATTTATTCTCCTGCAGAATCGGCAAGACCTGACGTAGGTGGTCTCGATGAGTCTTGAAATCAGGAGAAAAAAATCGAAATGTCATCTAGATACACCAGTGCAAATTTCCCCTTTTAAAGGGCTTCTGTCACCCCACAAAAGTCATATTTTTTTTTTTTGGGGATAGTTACATTACTTATAGCGCGATATAGGAGAATATAATCTTGTCACTTACTTTCATGCGGCCGTTTCTTTAGAAAACGAAGTTTTATAATATGTAAATCCGGTCTCTACCAGCAAGTAGGGCGTCTACTTGCTGGTAGCCGCAGCAGAAAACCGCCCCCTCGCCGTGTTGATTGACAGCGCCTGCGCCGATGACATCACAGAAAGAGAAGGTGTCATCGGTGCAGGCGCACTGAGGGAGTTCTGAGGAGACGAGCCTCCTCATCTCAGAGCGCCTGCGCCGAATGAACAGAGGCGCGCGATTTTTGAAATACTGACAGGGCCGGCCCGGAGGAGGAGAACACGGCGAGGGGGCGGTTTTCTGCTGCGGCTACCAGCAAGTAGACGCCCTACTTGCTGGTAGAGACCGGATTAACATATTCTAAAACTTCGTTTTCTAAAGAAACGGCCGCATGAAAGTAAGTGACAAGATTATATTCTCCTATATCGCGCTATAAGTAATGTAACTATCCCCCCCCACCCCCCCCCCCCCCCC